>NW_008650404.1:45728-46122 GCF_000695815.1 Acanthisitta chloris
GTGGTGATTTCTCAGATTTTGCCCTGCTGTGCTATCTGTACATCAGCCTCACTTGACTGAAGCTGCAAATGCCTTGAAATGGACCCTATACTGGCAGTTTGTTTTTAAATATACTTCCTTCTCTCTTTTCTCTGTATTTTGCTCAGTGCATTTTCCTGACTTGGCTAGCTATTTGAAGGTAATTATTTTATAAATATTTATTTCAGATTTTGCCCTGCTGTGCTATCTGTACATCAGCCTCACTTGACTGAAGCTGCAAATGCCTTGAAATGGACCCTATACTGGCAGTTTGTTTTTAAATATACTTCCTTCTCTCTTTTCTCTGTATTTTGCTCAGTGCATTTTCCTGACTTGGCTAGCTATTTGAAGGTAATTATTTTATAAATATTTATTT
>NW_008650405.1:0-443 GCF_000695815.1 Acanthisitta chloris
GGAATGCCAGGGAATGCCGGGGTTCCCCACACACCCGGGGGCTGCATCCCACGGGAACCCTGGTGCCAGCAGGACGCTGATGCCTAGCTGAGTCTGTCTGTCCGTCCCGCTGAGTCCATCTCCTTCTTGAGGCTGCTGGCATGTTCCTGGCACGGATGTCTTGTGCGCTCGTGCTCTCGTCCTTCTCATCTGCATGTGGCTCCGTGCTCGTTGCCAACAGTGCTTTTCCCACCCCCATCCACCCATGAGCCCCAGGACAGTCATTCTGAGGTTATGCAGGGGTCAAGACAGAGGTGGAGCAGGGGGTACCACTACTCCCAGCATCCCCACTCTGCAACCTACCTGTTGTTCCAAGTCCCCTTGGAGAAGGGTGAACGTATTTGTGGAGGTGCAGGGGGTATCCCTGACCCCCCCATGCCTTCCCCTTCCCTTGCAGCCTGCGG
>NW_008650405.1:494-775 GCF_000695815.1 Acanthisitta chloris
TCACTACAACGCCTCGGTGCCCGAGCACCGGCTGGAGCAGTACGTGCTGTACATGGTGAACGCGGAGGGTTATCGCACCTGCAACACCAGCCAGGGCTTCAAGCGCTGGGAGTGCAACCGGCCCCACGCGCCCCACAGCCCCATCAAGTTCTCGGAGAAGTTCCAGCGCTACAGCGCCTTCTCACTGGGCTACGAGTTCCGCGCGGGGCAGGAGTACTACTACATCTGTACGTGGGGCACCGCGGTGGGACCCGCACACAGCCCCCTCCAGACCCAGCTGG
>NW_008650406.1:0-691 GCF_000695815.1 Acanthisitta chloris
GTATTTACTTGAAAAAGGAGCTGATGTTAACAGAAAAAGCGTTAAAGGTAAATTTGTTTTATTTTTTCCTTGTAGTAAATAGGGGTGAAGTTACTCATATTCTTGAGGAGGCTGACATCCAAAAATATTCTTCTAGTCTCACATTGTGAATGTATTTTTCAGTAAGAGATGAAGTGTATTTTTTCAGCATACTCATTCAATACTGGCTATAAAGTGTAATTCTAAATTGATAGATTTTAACCTAAAGACTCTGCATTTATGCAGCTGCAGAAAGCTAATTGTCTTTTGCTGAGAACTCCTATTTGTAGCAGGTTTGTGTAGGGATAAATATGAGCATATATTGTGTAAAATTTAGGATATTTTTCATACTATATCTTAACAAACCAAATATGCTGTACATAAAAGTTACCTGTGCCACTAAGAGTAGAATAGGGAAAAATTCATAGAGGGGGAGAATTCTTTTCTACATTGGAAATGAATAATCACTTTGCTCTTTACTCCTCCTCTCCCTCAAATTCCAGAGTCCTTTTGGACCAGTTTTTTCAATGTTAGTAAGCAAAAATGTATTTTCGGACTAAGGAGGTAAAGCTTCATGTGACTGTGATCACAACAGAAAGACTTCCAGTGGTGCACAGATCATGCCTGGGTTTACAACTATCCTTTTTTCATAGATTGTTAAGGGTTTGGAATG
>NW_008650407.1:0-208 GCF_000695815.1 Acanthisitta chloris
ACACTTGGTGTGGGCAGAGAACTTGCTAAGGGTGCATTCAATCCACTGTCCATGGCACCAACAAAGATGTTGAACAGTACTGGCCCTGGCACTGACCCCTGAAGGACAGCACTCCTCCCTGGCCTCCACGTGGACAATGAGCCACTGACCACAACTCTGTGTGTGACCATCCAGCCAGTTCTTTATCCACTGAGTACTCCACCCATCC
>NW_008650407.1:960-28650 GCF_000695815.1 Acanthisitta chloris
ACCTCAATTCCAACTGTGCCTCAGCTTTCTTGACGGTGTCTCTAGCTTCTCTTACAGCTTCTCTATATTTTCCCCAGTCCATTTGTCCATCCTTCCACCTCCTAAAACCCTCTTTTTTTCCCTTGAGTTTCCTCAGAACTTCATTATTCATCCACAGTAGCCTTCTGGCATTTTTGTCTGATTTCTTCCATGTCTGGATGCATCGGCCCTGAGCTTTAAGTAGTTGATCCTTGACTATCAGCCAGCAGCCTTGGGCCCCCCTGCCTTCCAGGACTTCCCTGGAACATCCCCTGCTCCAATCCTGCCCTTAATCTTGACCCACAGACTCTCAACTAATTCCTCATCCATCCCTAGGCTGAGCTCCACACTTTCCAGTTGCTCACTGACATTATTAACAGTGGAAGGAAGACACAACAGAACACTGTCCAGGGAAGCTCATAGTTAGACCCATCCCTGAAATTCAAGGCAAGAAGCAGCTGTTCATTTGCAACCTAATGAACAGCAGAGACTTTTTCTACTTCTCTGTTCACCATTTACTAGATCAGCCTGTAACACCCACCTGAGCTATCCCACAGATCACTGCTTTGTGAGCCTGCCCTTTAACACTGCATGTCACCAAACAAAGTGCTAACAAGAAGCTTTTCAGCTGCCCAGGAGAGGCAGCACAGTGCTGAGAGCCACTACAGCACAAAGAACCCCAGTGAAACACATCAGACCACCATACCATCTGGTGTTCCTGCCGTGGGCTCCGAGGGGCTGCTCGAGGTGTTGAGGACCTCCTTGTTGTTCAAGCCCTCCTTTGAAGTTGACTCTGGTATATTAATAGCAGGTGAAACTGGTCTCTTTGCATGGGATGTGCTGCTCTCTGATTTACATACAACAGGAGGAGTCCAGCGAGGAACAAAAGTTATTCCTTCTTCCTCCAGCTGCTTCAAGTAGTATTCTATTATTTCTTTTCCCTTCAAAAAGAGAAAATTTACTTCAGCTACTAAATCCCACCCATTCAGACACAGAAAGGACTGGCCTGAAAACCCATTAAAAGATTCTGCTTGAAACACAGCCCTGCACAGACACTGCCCCAGGCTAAGAGCCAGCAGCTCATCCTTCTGAGAAGAGCAGCCTGTTACTTAGCAGCAGCTACACAGTCTTTTGGTAACCTGGAGCCAGGCACCTCCTTCCCAACTGCAGGCTCACCTTTTTAATATTGCTGGTGTATTGCTTCATGGCAATCTTTTCCACTGTGCTTTCAAAACCAAAAAAAGATTTGATATCCAGACTTGCTGACTGCTCAAAACAGGTCCAGTCTTCATTGTCAGGATGAACCTGTAAGTTAAAAGGAGGTCACATACACCCTTAGTTACCCATTTAGGGGTTTTTCCCTAGCTGTGTTTGAAATGTTTCTTGTTTTACAGGTTCACAGTCAAAAACATTCAAAATGGAATTTGTAGTCTTCTGTTTCACTTGCAAAACATGGTTGGGAAGGGGCAACACTAAAGCACAGAAAGCTGAGAAGGCTTCCTACAGTCCCATGACTCTGTTGTTTTCCCAAGAAAGGAGAGGGTGGAGAAACACTAGTGCACCAGCCAAGAGCCAGAGGACCAACATATTTATACATTATCTCATTCCAGATAAGGGCTGGGACGGTGGTGTATGTGTGGAACAGGGTAAAAGCCTCCAGAGCCTCCACTTTCTGCTGTGCCTGATAGCCCAGGGCCAGCTCAGCAAGCACAGTGTGAGTATTTCCAAGCACTGCAATCTAGACTGTTCCCAACTGACATACTGCAACACACTGCTCCTCACTGACCTATGAAGGACCTCAGTATTTTGTAGGCTGAAAACTATTTTAGCTTGCTCCCTCATGATAATGCCACAGCAAGAAGTGCACACTCCTCACTCAGTTGACAGCTGAGTAAGCTTAGAGCACTCCCACCTTTCCTCTTGGCTTATCTCTTCGTGTGCACGATGAGCCTGAAACAGACATGTTGCTACTTATAGTTGAACTCGACTGATGCTGATACTCTTGAGAAAAGCTGTTTTCTCAGCTCTTTCCAGCTAAAAAAGCCTCGTTTAAGCAATTTTAGGGCTGGGCTCTGAATTTGTCATCATACAAACATCACAAAAGGTTAGATTTCTGAGCATGCAACTGTCCTGATGCCTTAGGGTTCCCTTCCCCTCAAAACATACTAAAATTGACTTGGAACAGTATCAACACTTTATAAGGAGACAACTACAGGAAAAAACAAACATTTCCCTTCATTTGATTTCTCTGCATGAGGGAACAGGAGGTACAAGAATAGCTTGTACAGCCTAAGTAAGTACAAATCATGGTAACATAATTTAAGAATCTTGCTGTGTTTTCATAAATTCAATTACAAATTAAGTTTAATAAGAATGGACTTTTAGAACAGTTTATTTCTCAATTAAAAATCTGGTTCTGTATTTACCTACTAATTTCTTGATTGAGTAGAGCAAGGAGAGGCACTGTGTTTTGTACATATTTGCCACATGTACTTTTCTGTATAGCATTGCCCCTGTTCAAAAAACTGCAGGTGGAAAACTCTTTTTAAACTTGCTTTGGAAACAATGCGAGAAATAACTATTTTAAAAATCAGATAGTGTCAAGTGGGTTTGACATCCAGTGATTTTTTAACCACAGGTCTGTACACACCAGAAA
Source organism: Acanthisitta chloris (assembly GCF_000695815.1). Lineage (NCBI taxonomy): Eukaryota > Metazoa > Chordata > Aves > Passeriformes > Acanthisittidae > Acanthisitta > Acanthisitta chloris. Next base: position 3,635 of record NW_008650407.1, read on the forward strand.
ATGTTATCACCTGTACATAAAAAGAGTGCTACAGTACAGATAAATCAGTTCCATTTGTTAGCTTTGATCTGACCTTTACCATTGATTTGAAGCTCTACTGCTACAGTCTGTGCTGTGAAAGCCTAAGAGCATTGACTAAGCCATTTGGAAATAAACCATGACCAGAGCAGAGCAGTAAACATGCCACCAGACTCCTCTGGATCAAAAAGTGTCTGCACTGAAGAACCAAGAACCATGAAAAAAAAAAAAAAGGTTAAAACATAGCTGACTCAATGAACTTCTGTCTGAGCTGAGCAGAAGGCAAATCAGCTATGCTGAACTTTCCTTTAGCAGTTCTGTCAGGGTGTCATCAGCATCACCAAGCCCCACACTGCTGCTACAGACCACAGATTTGCCTAAACAGAGCTGTCAGGCACCGCAAATTACATTGTGTTCTGCTCTCTGAGAAGACACTGGAGCAAGAGGGTGCCAAATGCATTTCGGTTCTGCAAGTAAGTGTGTTACATTTAACACTAACAACAACTATCCCTCATGGAGGTGTGTTGGCTATTTTTTCTTGCAAGGCGAAAGCCAAGAACAAACCAACTTCTGTTTATGAGTCCTGAAATCTAAACACTGCTTCAGCTCCATCTGTAGCACCACCAAGAGCCTGTTACTCACTGTGTAAGAGCAGTGCTCGTTAATGATGACTCTATTAGAGAAGGTTTCATTGTAAGCTTCTATGTGCAAAGTCCTTTCTCGTCTGTTCAAAGAGTTCTTCTGGACAAAGTAGACATAATCCACTCCTGCAATCTGAAGAAGATGAAGTAGATACTGTTAAGATACAATATTCATGTGAAAAGATATCCAAAAGTATAAAGAGGCTCTCCAAAGCTAATCACCTTTTTCAACAGCCGCGGTGCGTCGATATCCAGCTTACAGCGCCGCTCGATCACGTGGATGGCTTCATCCTCACTCTTGTATTCATTTACAGTGTCACTGGCTACAAACATAGGGATCAGAGGACACGTAGGAAACCTTCTTTCATATGCCTGAAGAGACAGAAAGAGAAGAAACCAAACTATCACCACAATATCCTGATGGTTTGAGTAGAGTTCATCACCAGCATTTGGAGGCTCAATGCCCTTCAGAGCTTCTGCAGAAGGGATTGAGCCTTCCTGAACTCACATAACAGCTGAAAGAGTGACAGTGCATTCCAAACAATCCTTTTATTAGTACATTCCTACACAGCCCTTTCCAGGTAAAACCATTTTTAACACACAACACCCCATTTCTCCCCTTCACCAGAAAAGGAAGCTGTTCATCACGTCCAATGACATTCCTCTTTGTCAGCAGTAACAGGCAAGTAAGACCCTCTAGTTCTAAAATACCACAAGACAAAACAATTATGCACTGGATTAAAAAATCCACATGCTAATTACCGGTGTTTCACCAAGCTGTCTGGAGGGATTTCCATACAGCTCCCAAAGGTCTAATAAAAACATTTCAAAAGCTATTTCTTAAGCTAATAGAGCTCTCAAGCTCTCTGTGCAGAGTAGTCATAACGATTTCTCTGCAGTTTTATCAGCTCACAGTTTTGTCCCACAACAGTCACTCAGTCTTTCTAATACAATGAGGCCATTTCATGCCTCTGAAAATGTAAACTTGTTGCAGTAATACAGAGCTAGCAACACCTTTGGTGCTGGTTAAATACAGTCATGTAAGTAAGTTCATCTCCTAAATACTTGACACACATAGAGATGATAATATTAAATCAGACACAGACAGGATACTGAAGAATCTGAGATCAGCAGAACAAGAGGAAAATGGGAGTTATCCCCATTAGTAACCTGTTGATATCCCCACTAGGAAACTTGTTGAATTTTAGTTTTAGAACCTCTGGCTGGAGAATACCACACAACTGTTATTTTTTCCTTTTCTTTTGTAGTCACTACTGTACCTCTGCTGCTCTTTGGCTTCTGTTTTTAATTTACAGGGTAGCAATAAGGTAACTAATTCTTTAGGCTGCTTCCCACATCCTGAAGTCTTTCATTTTTGCTATGATCAGAATCTTGTTGGCTTTGATGAAAAGGTAGGATTTGGAAGTTGTCCCAATGCAGAAGAAAGCTTAAATAAAGTAAATCTGAGAGAACATCATGAAACAACTCTTTAAAAGAGCTAAACTATCCACTCTGTCCTTTTAGATGACTTTAAGTGCTCTGAGTACAGCTGGGCTGCAGCACCAACAGGGAGAGGGTGTGGAACAAAACAAGCAGCAGCTGCACGAAGTATGCAGTGGTGGAGCTGGAAGGTCTCTTAATTCTCCCTTTAGAACAATTAAAATACTTGAGTTTATTACCACTGTTCAAGCCTAGTTTGAAGGCAGTGTTACTATGGTGACAGTGGTGCAAGGCACTAAAACAGTGTTGGCTTTTTTCCCCTTGTGCATATTTTTGAACCATTTTTGCAGCATGACTGTCCCGAGTTGATAAAGCTCCTCTGTAAGGCACCAGAAGCACAACCAGGGGAGGGGTACACATGCTCCTTTCTTCAGACTGCATCTGTGCACAGCTGGTTTTGTTTAAACGAAGAATGGCAATCATTTCTGGGCTCAGAGATGTATGAACAAGAGGTGACATACATTAGTGTTGTAACAATAGCCAGCAGTGGGGGAAAAAACCCCTTTAACAGCTCTGAGAGGAAGTCAGCATTGGTCCTATTAACATGGTATGAGAAGTTTCTTATTTCTTTTGTCCTGTTAGGATGGTATAAGAAGTTTCTTGTTTCTTTTATAAGGCTCTTGCTCTGAACAGAAGGCTGCACATTTTAGTGATTCAAGAATATCTCAGCCCTGACCCTGAGAAAGAATAATTCAGAAAGCTGAGACTAACTGCACAGACTGTAGTTGAACATTGCCCTAAGTCAGAAAAAGAAAAGACTTCCAGAAGAAGCAGAATTGAGAAGTACCTCTGGTTTTCTGATTGCTTCATCTAATACTTTTATTTGGGGATCATATGTTACAACAACTATTTTACAGACAGGAGAGCAGGGCCAGGACATACCTAACATTTTTCTCATTATTTTCACAGCATTTTTTACATCTGGACCATGATAAATATTCCCCATGCAAACAGCCTACATGCCAAGCCTTTACAAGTCTCTTTCACTGCACATATTGATGCTTTTCTCCTCTCAGCTTCAAAACACTTCCCATTTACCCCCTGAACACTTGCAAATTAGAACATTACCTGCTCCTGAGTGTTTACTGAACTGTGAACAAAAAAATGCCCAGGAAGAATATGCTGTTCTGAATAGGAAGACTGAATTGAATGTGTTCAATTTGGAAGAGAACAAAATAATTATCTGCCAAAAGCTGGCAGGCTGAATGCTTACAGCAAAGTACTTGAAGGTCTCAGAGATTAACAGCAACACAGGGTTCTTTCTCCCTAAAGAACATACACACAGAGCATTGCAAACTGTTCACAGCCAGTTTTATTGGGCTTTTAAATTAGCCTGGTTTTATTTCTTTATGCACCATTGCCAATATGGTCTTGTAATGCATCATTTCCCCACACAGTCCTGTTTGAATAAAGAGTGATTAGAGTAAAGCATGGCCACATCAAAATATTCAATCTGATTTAAGCATAGCTGTGTCTTCCACATGTGACAAACCATTCTCTTTCATGCTGCAGAGTGGGTAGCAAAAAGCTGCTGAAGACTACAGGACACTGACAGGTCTCCCTTCACCACGGACCAACACAGTACAGGAAGAAAACCTGTAATTTGTGGTACAAGGCAGCAAGAGACACGTGAGTCAGAGCAGCACATGTGTCACCAAGACTGGAGCTATTAAAACATTAGAGAAAGATCAAACACTGCTTTTGTTTGGGTAATAGAACTGAACGGGGTTTGCTGCAACACTGAAGTGTTTTGAACCAGAAATGTTGTCTCCAACCCAGCTTTGCTGACAGGAAATAACTGCATTATGCAATATTCCTCCAGCAGTCTGATAACGCAGAGTATATTACAAATGCTGCACACTCCCTGTATGAGAGTAGTGTGGTTAAACCAGGACAAATAGGCCTCTCTTTGCAAATAAAATCATTAGATATTCCACACCTTTGTCTCACAATTCTGATTTCACTGTATAGATACAATCACAAAAAACCATCAGCTCCTCAAAATCAGAGCAGCTGCAGTAAATGCTGAAGGAATCCATGCAAGAGTGAAATGCTGCTGCTAGAGGACTCAGTGCACCTAAGAATGGTGTTGCAAGGACACGAGTTAACATTACCCTTTTCTCCTGTCACATTTAACACATGCAGAGTGTGGAGACTGACATGGAGCACAAGTAAAAAGCACAGACGTGCTTATCCTCAAAATCTCTTCAGCTGCTGCTGGGCTTGACATGAGAAGTTTCAACACCTCTGTGGCTAAGAGAGACATCTGTGTACAAATCTTTCAAGCAACAATTCCAGCCTGCAGTTCTGCTGTTCCCCAATAATGTACTTTTATACTTCCCACCAGCCTCTGGAACATTTGTATACTCTGATAGATTAAAAGCTACGTTGTGCAGCAAGAAAAACACAGTCTGGTGAAGCAGCTTGAACTGCAAATTTAACTTTCTTAATGCATGTTAACAGTAAGAGCACTGACAGGCATAATTTCAACCAAAATAGCACTGTAATAAAGCTTCTTTTCCAACTGCTTCCCTTAGCAACTTATACTCGGAGTAAAGTCAAAATAACAGGATTTATTCCACTTTTATCTCTGCTAGTATTTCAGCTGTGTTTAAAGACATGAAAGCAATTCAGAAGTCAGACTATTTTAAACCCCTTGCAGTGATTTTTCATAGCCAAGGGAATTGTACTTGCTGCCACTGCCCTTAGATTTTGGGATTCTAGTATCAGCAATAACAAGTTCCTTTCAAAATACCTCGAAACCAGCATTGTAGGTATGAACTCAACCCAGTTTTCAGAAGGATCTAGCTTTTTGCTTCTCAAACTATGCCTAGGGCTAATAAAATACCTTGATAATGGCATGTGCTAAGGCTTCAGTGGGGAAAGTCAGTCATTTATGCAAATAAATTACTCAGCTTCTCTGGCCAGATTAATATATTCCCAGTCTCCTGACTTAGAGGGTAGGGATCGTTCAGTATTTCCATTAGATGACTCAAAACTAACTTCTGTGTTTAAAAGAAGCAGCAAAATCTTGCAAAGAATCTTACACTGTGCTGCTCTAGTGCTGAATCCTCCACACACAACCTCTAACCTGGTGAAATACATAGCAATCTGAGTCATCATTCAGAAAATGAAGCACATTGAGTACTTTAACAGCTTAATTGCATAGGGAAAAAAAAGGTGTCAAGATGTTTTATTTCTTTTTTGATGCTTTCTGTTCAAAACTGCTGGAAAAGTAACCTTCCAGAGCAGCACAGCACTCTGCAAGGGCACCTCAAGGGAACAGATTCATCCTGGCAGTGCAATCCAGTCTGCTGCACACTGTGTGCCATATCCTAACTTTAATTTCTGCCTGCAGCACCTGACCGTGTGTGGGCACTAATCTGCAAGTGCATACCAACATTCCCTGTGCTCTCCTATCCACTTCCAGTCCGTGGGATTTCTGAATTATTCATAAACACACAAGGAACAAGAAGGGTCACTCAGGCTGGATGCTGCCCTGGCTCGACAGGCTGCATTCCAGCAGTCTGATCAGTGCAGTGTATCGCTATATCCCTTTCTCCCCTTGGTTAGGACACTGCAGATCAATAGGGAAAACATTGACTCATGGGAAGAGCTTTCAAATTCTTGGCAGCTGCATTAGGAAAGAAACAATTCTGGATAAACTCTCACAGATGAGCAGGTACCTTCTCATGCCCCATGCACTGCTGTTCAGAGCTCTCCATCATTCTCTTTAGAATCCACACACATGTTCACTATATCCTCCCCTTGGTTAGGACACTGCAGATCAATAGGGAAAACATTGACTCATGGGAAGAGTTTTCAAATTCTTGGCAGCTGCGTTAGGAAAGAAACAATTCTGGATAAACTCTCACAGATGAGCAGGTACCTTCTCATGCCCCGTGCACTGCTGTTCAGAGCTCTCCATCATTCTCTTTAGAATCCACACACATGTTTAAAAATCATTATACTGGCACACACTGCAGATCAATAGGGAAAACATTGACTCATGGGAAGAGTTTTCAAATTCTTGGCAGCTGCGTTAGGAAAGAAACAATTCTGGATAAACTCTCACAGATGAGCAGGTACCTTCTCATGCCCCGTGCACTGCTGTTCAGAGCTCTCCATCATTCTCTTTAGAATCCACACACATGTTTAAAAATCATTATACTGGCACAAAGAGGTGCCAGCATCTCTGGTGGATGTTAGCTCACATGTTAGCAGTCAGCTCGGGGGTGTGTGTGGAGGAAAGCAGATGGTTGGAGCGGATATACCTCCAACAGCTCCAGAAATAGGTTTTTCGGTAAGGTGACATTCCTAGGCATCAGGAAGAGAGAATGTGAACTAGACTGCAGCTTGGGAAAGAACAAACCTCTTTAACATACAGCTGTGTGGAAAGAAACACCCCTGGGGAGGCAGTTCTGGAAGGACAAGTCTTCTGAGGACACGTTCATGGTACCAGTCAGACCCTGCTCCCCCAGCTCCCTTCCACTGTGCCTGCTGCAGTGACCTTCCCCATCAGTGCAGCTCTGCACAGCAGCCCTTGCTCCAGGGAGGCTTAAGTGGTTTTTCTCTCCACTGTGTTTTCACTTCATTAAACGTTCTCATTTACAAAGGGAGAAGTTATTTTCTTATTGCTGGGAAACAAAGGCTGCTTGGCAGCCACTCAGTTCTAGAACTCTCTCTGGAAAAGACCAAGAAGACTTTACTTACACAGACTACAGACAAGGCTTGAGGGGACTACAGACAACCCACCAGCACCAGAAGCAAGGTCAGACCTCTCACAAATGGCTGTATACCATCTGGAACACAAAAATCTCCTATATGCACATTTCTGGTCCTTGACAAAGGAGAGACAGTTTAATCAACCTTATTTTTGACTTCTCTGTGAAACTTGGCCCAGCCTGTATCACCATATGACACGACTAGTCAGATTTTCAGAGTGCTGGGATGATAATCCACTGCACAATTGGGATTTGTAAAAGTGACAGCAGCTGCAAGAGACCTTCCCTACTACTTTTCTCAACTATGTAGGGAACACTATGACTGACTTTAAAAGGGTGGGGAGAGTTGGGGCCAGGGAAGAGTTTAAGACTTCTATTGCAATTCCTACTTTAAAAAAGTGTTTGAAAGTATTCAAATTAAAACTAGAACACAATACACTCCCTCCAAAGTTTTTCCAGGAAGATTCACCAATGGTGAACCTGTTGGCTATCATAGCAAGATCAGCAAACAAAATGTTAGCATAACAACTTATCTCTGAACTGGATTAAGCAATGAGCACATCAGGAAATACCTTGTATGGAAGCCCTTTGAATTAAAAATTATAATCCTCCACCTGAAAGAGAGCTACTTCAAAGGCTTGAAGAATTAAATCAAGTCAAATGAAGCAGGCAGTGAGCATCCATTAAACAGGAAGGCTCCGTGTTCCACCTTGGTTTGTTAAAAAAAAGAAACTAAATCCCAGTGCCTCACATTTGAATATACCTTCATTTTAATACATTCATTTTGGAACAGGAAAAAAAAACGCTTCCACCCCATGCAGAGCAGAATTCCACTGAAGAGAGAAAAATCCAGTCTCTACAAACAGAGCTGTACTTGAGCAGGGTGTGAAGAGCAGAGAACTGGCACAATGCTTCATCTGAGAGCCCTGCAGATGGCTCTGAGGGGCTGGATGCATCCTGTGCTGGGATGTGGCTGCACTGTGTGCTGGGATGGATTCCTAAAAAGCTCTTCGAATGAGAACTGACATTCACCTGGCAAATGAGAGGAGTCCCTTACCTTAAACTACGAGGCAAAAAACTTGCACAACTCTCCTTTCTCCCCATTACACTTCACTACACTGGCAACTGCATCCTGGCCAGATTTTACTTTGTCCCTCTTCCATCCTCCCTCCATTACACTCCAAAGGCATCTCACCCCATAGTGTACAAGTCATTCAGGAACAGGATATATTGTCTTCACCCTCTATACCCTGGTACAAGATGAAATTTGGCCTCTTAAGTATTAATGATGACTATCAAGTGTATCCAAGATAAATAACTCTTCTGTAAGTTACACTAAAAAAATCAATAGGACGAGTCAATATCATTAAGACAAACATTCTGCTTCGTTTTCGAGGCTAAAAAGTTCTTGTTTATTACACTGGTCTAAAAAGTGCTAGTGACCTAGGACTTCCTCATTAAATGATCATTAGTGCATTATAGCAGGGGAAGCAGCAGTGCCAGCACTGTGCACAGTCTAACAAAAGCAAAGCATTCCCAAGTAATTGCCCAAAAATGGCCTAAATGCTTCTGCTTTGCAGGAACACATTCCAGCTTTAAGGTTCATAAACAATGGAACTAGCCTAAAATCTTCATAAAGTGTGCTGTGAAAGTTTGATAGAACTATGCACCAAACCCTTAAACAACAATAGCTTTTTGGGTTTTGAAGTTCTATGTTTTGGTCTTTTTTTTTAACAGACCACACAAACACACCTTATTATACAAATTATTAAACGAGTACTAACAAGGATCTACTCTGCACAGATGCTGTTCATGAATTCTAACTGAAGGCTAATTAACTTCTCAAACAGCCAGAGAAGCAAGCCTGAAAAACGACCTCGGATGTTCTCCAATGCAGTGATCAGAGCTCTCAGGTAGAGTATCTGGGAAGGAAACTTGTCAGTGGTTCAAAAATTGACTGTAGCATGATACTCAGATTCTTATAATACTATATTTCTGATCTCACACTGAAGTATTGCTTAAATTTACAGCCCAGCACTACATCTCTCATATTCAAGATCCAGGGCCCAACTGATTCAGGAGACAACACACACTGAATCAGTCCTGACCTCACAGACATTATTGGATCCTGCACAGTCTCAAGTGTTCCCTGTGCTTCCAACACCCACAGTTTTATGCCACCTGTGTCTAAGCAGCCCACACACCACACAAACACTGAAGGCCACTACAGAAACCATTTCACTACCATCACCAGGGCTTCACTGAGCCTTTTAGAGCATGGAGTGCTGAGATGACCTGCTGTTTACAGCACCCTTGTCTAGAGAAGAGTATTTGCAAGCCAGTCCAGCCAAGAAACTGAGCTTCCTCTGATCACCTCTCCTTTTGTGGAGATTACTAAGAAATCCTCCAGGAAACCAGGAGCTGGGGAAAATGAAACCAACTATAAGCAGAGGTGGACAAGAAACCATTTCTTTCTCTGGCATTAACCAAAGCCATTAAATTCTTGCCACTGACAGCTCCTCTGTCACTCAGGAGTCCTGCACGGAAGAAAAGGTTTTACTAAGTGTACAGAAGAACATAATCCCTACTACTCCTTGTCTTCTTCAGATGCTTGTGCTTGTTTAAAAGGGTCCTCTTGATTTAATCAGGTTTCACTGAAAAGGATTTCAGACCCTACACTGCTAGGAATGACTCACTAGAGCCTTGCCAAGGTCCACACAGACAGAGGGAGGGAGGATGAGAAGAGAGATTTATTCCAATACATTTAAATTCATCCCTAGCTTAACTATATAAAGCCTCAGATTTTAATATTTCATATGAAGAAGAGGGCAAGACTCCTCTGTTTTTACATTTAGCTGCATTAGAAGCCCACGGTACTTTCAAGTTCAGTAAATACCCAGTTAAGTTTTTTGCAAGTTTCAATTAGCTGAAATACCTGTTAAAGTGATCTTATGGATGTCACCACTGTGTAAGAAAAAAGCACCTCTAACTATTCGGTAGAACAGGTCTGCCACATGCAAAACAGGCACAGCAATAGCTGCTCAAATCCTAGAAGCTTCCTTGCTGTGTTTCTGGCTTTCACATCCATCCTGTCAACTCCTGAAACAGTGAAAACAATGAGGACATTGCCTGCAACCACCACGAGCTAACCCAGTATACAGACTAAACCCAAATTCAATAACTACTTTGTAATCTTGTACAAAAGGCTTTGATTCAGTAAACTAAAAATCTCGGTGGAGTCAGGAAATGGCAGAGAAGTTATTCTTGTGCTTCAGCTCCAGTAAGTTACTCTAGCTGAGACCATAAAGATTTAGAGACAGGTTTTTTTGTTGGCTTCTGGATCACCATCACTCCAAACAACACTTACCAGCATTCACCCAAAACATGAAGGATGTATACAGGGGGGGAAAAATAAAAATCAACCTTTCAGAACAGAAGTCCTGTGGCTTCTAACAAGGAACAAAGCTCTGTTACAGAGCTTTATCTGCACACAGCTCTGTAGAGACAGTCCAGGCTACTTCACACCTATTTAATTTCTTCCAAGTCTTCTGCAGTGTAAAAGGAACAGCTTCACTTCAGGCATACAATAGTTTATACACACAGCCCATCACCAAAATCATGAAATAGCTCTGAAATGGTGTTCTAAAGGAAAGTGCATGCTCAATAGCTTGCAGTTAGTGTTGCTTATACAACACATCACACACCACCTTGGATTTCTGACAACAGGACCTTTCATGTGTTAAACTGCTACAAAGCACTTCTACAAAGCACTTCCAAGTGAATGTATCAGCACTAACACACAAATACTGCATTTCTCTTCATCTCTTCAGTGCAGGCACCATTTCCATGGTTACAGTGTTGATCAGTATTGGCTTTAAGTACATTCCAAACCCAGACCAAATGCATAGCTTGGCATTTTAAACAGCCCTAAAAGCTACCCTGAGGGCCAGTTCTTGTACCCTGGCTTTGAGTCCCCGTGAGGTGTAATGCACTCAGAGTCATAGACTCAGTCAGGCTGGAAAAGACCTTTGAGCTCATTGAGTCCCGACCATTAACCCAGCACTGCCCAGTCCACCACTGAAAACTCAGCACATTGCTCATTGCATCCTCCAGGGCACTGCAAAAGCAGTCACTGGAACTGATTTCCAAGTAATCTCATCACAGCATCCACACCATGTTCCAAATCTTTAGTACCAAAAGCAGGGAAGGGGGTAGAAGAAAAGTCCAAAAGCAGGAGCAAGGAGTTACTGAGGGACAGGAGGTCTGAAGCAAAATTCTTCCATATGGGAGCATAACGCGTTGGCTACAGAGGTGGTGAATGTCACCTTCAGTGCCCAGTGTTTTCAACCATGAATAAAGTTACTTTAATACTTTAATATTTCATTCAAATAATTTAGACTTTATAAATAAAGCAGGAGATTCAAAACAGGCTATGAAGCAATCTTCTAGGTAAGTGGAATTTTACTGGTAGTTCTCTGTTGGATTATGCAACTGTGGCCACCAACTTACCAGACCAAGCAAAAAGCCTCTTTCCTGCACCAGAAAAAAAACAGTCAGACACAGAACCTTCTATTCTCAAGGGATGTGACCAGTCAAGACACCCACACAGGTTCTTTGTACACAGATCACTACTTTATCCCCCTCAGTGTACCCTTCCTGCACAGATATTATTCAACAGTTGAGCATTTTCATTGCAGAAAAGTGGTCACAGAGAAGCTTTACCAGCAAAATTGTAGTGGGCTGATGTTGCATGCAGCTGCATGTAATGAAACTGGAAGGGAACTGGCCCTTAACCACCTCAGAACCACTCTGCTACACACAGAGATGCCATCTTCTTCCAGATAAAAATTACATCTTCAATGATGTAATGCAATTTTATTCAGCCTTTTAGTGGCAAAAGGTACACTGATTCAGCAGGCTGAACAGTTTGAGGATGAAGGATCTGACCTGAAAACAAGGGCTAACATTCCATCTTTTCTCTGTAAAAGATGATCCTTAATAACCACAGGCATGCCTCAACGGGACTGTAATTGGAAGAGTGGTTTCTTTAAAACAGATCTGAGTCATCTGTGGTTTGCTTAAATAAATTTGCACAGGTGGAATTGGGTAATACTTGATTCTTGTATGAGAGCCTGAATATCCATCTTCAGAGAACACATGAATGACCAGGGTGGGATAGGTGGAGAAAGCAGGTAGTCTGTGTAGGAGTTTCAGAGTTATACCTGCTTTGCCTGCCAGGCACTCACAAGAGGATCATTAATTCTTCTCCCCCCTTTGGAAAGCCCAGAGACACCAAAAGAGCCCAATACATAGTGCCACCCCACTAAAGACAGAGAGCCCAACTGCAGTTGCAGGCTCTGACCAATTTTGAGACACGAATCTCTAAAACAAGAAGCTGGAATGGAGAAGTTGGGCAAGTACCAGTCCTTCCTCAAGAAAATCACAAAATGTTAAGGACAGAAAACCCAACCACACTGAAGGCAACTAAGATAATGTTCATCTTCCTTTCCTTTGGAGTAAGCTGGGAAAGCCTGATCACTCACATTAGGCTGGCTTAGGGCTGAGAGACCAAGAGCCAACTGCTGTTTAGAAAGCAAACAACTGACACTGCTCTGGTCTAGGCTGAAGGTGGAACATCAAGGGCAGACTTCATAGCCATGCTGCTCCAAGCTGCTCCTCAGCATACACAGACCTTACCTGACCCAGTGGGGCCAAAAGCAGCATCAGATGGACTTGCCATTTCACTTTAACTTGTTTGTATTAAATGCATGAACAAAGCTATTCTACATTCAGAAAAAATGTCTGCCTTGCCTGTGTTCCAAGCAAGACAGATGGAAATGAGTTCTGGCCCAGAAGCCATGTAGCTCCGAGCACAACACTTTGTTTGACAGAATGTGCCCTGCAATTAGACTCGACTTCAGTAGTTTCTAGGATAGGAAACTTGGCTTCTGACCCCAATTGCACAGGACATGACTGTTCTGGCTCAAGGTTAAAGTACTATGGAGAAGAGGTTGACCTCCAAAAGAGCATCACAGCAAAGGCTGGCGACAGGCCAGTGAAAGCTTAAATGCCTGGAGACATGTGATTACTGGGGAATGTGAGCTATTCCCAAACACTTCCTATTTCTCTGCAACACGAGCAATACACAAAACTTTACATAAGGCAGGAGCACATCTTTCCCTTTTTTTAAGCAGCACACACCAAAATGACTGTAAACCATTAAGCTTGTCTTCCCGTTTCTTCTAAATAACCATTACTTGTCTTACAGCAGCTGAACAATCACAACTATGTTTTGTGTTGCCAACAGGCATCTCAAACGCAGAGTGCTGTCACACAGCAAGCAGAATTCGAGACTTGGCTTCCCCATTCCTTTTCCAGTTATCAAAATTGCACGTCTGGTTCCTCTGCAGTCAGTTCTAGTTTAAAATTCAGCTGCAATCTCACTGTGTCCACTGAGGATCTATTTTTAGAAGAGTCAAATATTCTTTGCTGCTCTATTGTACCGTGCTAAGTCTCACTTTTATGAGTCCTATAATTAGTATTCATCACTTGTTTGGCCTTAGAATCACAGACACTTTCAATAAGGTCTGTTAAAACATGTTTAACATCTGGAATATTTTAGGAGATTTTTAAATAAAAAATTATTCCTGTGTAGACAAAATCTAATTTATGAGTGGAGGAGGAAAGGATGACTACAGCACTGGCTTAAAATTCTTCATTAAACCATTGTCTGAAAGGTTAAAGACTTGTCCTACCACAAAGAACAAAGTCTCCAGCCAGATTTCCCCCCCCATCAAGATTCAGTGAAACAGGTTTGACTTCACTGCCTCAGACTGCACCCACCAGCCTTTCATTTGGCCCAGAGGCAATTGGCATCTAAGCACAGCACTAGTGATTTCACTCTTCCAAGACTATAATCAGCACAGCAAACTTTGCCAGGAGGACATAATTCAAGATAAATAGAATGGCTCAACCATAAAGGTCTTGGTTTGGCTTTTGGTCCAGCAAAGTATCAGCTTCCAGGTAGAGAGCAGCCATCCTCTATTAAGCAAACCAATTAAAAAATTTTTAGTACATCGATTAAATCTTGACCATTTGCTAATATAAAAGGAATGTCATTAAAATGGGGTATGATAGGGCTCTGGAGCCTGCAGACAATTTACCTCTTAAGCTAGGAAGTTAAATGTAAAAAAAAAAATTCTCTACCTATGTCAGGAGATCCCCAAAAAGGTTTGAAAACTGATGGTGTATGATCAACAGTCCAGAGCAGAGGTTCCTCACATGAAATTATAAACTATTAACCAGACTAAGACTCAACACTATGAAAAAGAAGGAGATACCTGAGAGATCTAACAGGGCAAGCAGCACAGAGAATGGGAGTTGGGTTTTACTGCCTCTCCCAACACAAGGAGCAGGTGGTGTGAGCCTGGGGAAAGGACACATCTCCTGACAGAGCATGTCATGAGGCACCAACTCCTGCTGGAAGGTGTCACGACAGAGTTCACTTGGCTCCAGAAAGGCATTGGGAGGCACGAGAAATCAAGCACATGCAGTGCTATCACAGACAACAGCACATTCCAGACCAGAAGGGCTGTCAAGACACATTGCTGGAGGATGAGAGAGTATCCCAAGAGAGTGTTAACCATACGTTTATCTCATTCGTATCCTCTCCCCCAGAGGCAGGCACAGCCCTTGGCCACTGCCAGAATTGCTGCACACTGGCTGGATAGGCCTTATGGTTCAGTTCTGTGGTTCTTGTTAAGAGACAGAATGCAAACCCTTTCCCCACACCCCAATAGACCACTAAGACCTCAATAACCAGGTTAATACCACTGCAACATGCATCACTGCCATGGTAAGGGAGTACAGCTTCTGCACCCCTGAATCTGCTCCCCAATAAAATACAGACAGAAGGATACCACTAAGCCTCAAAGGATAAGCTAACTAAAAAAAGAACATTAAAGTCATTTGATTCTTTTCTAAAAAGCAATTAAAATCCTCTACGATAGATAATCAGCTCTTTGTTCTTTACCCTCCTTTACAGCAAAGAAAAGGCAAACAAAAGCATGAATACGTTTAGTCAACAGAGAACAAACAAGTTCAAGTGAAATTGCTTTAAATCCTGTTCATTACAACATCAGTGGCTGCACCACACAGACCATGAAAACACTTCAATAGAAAGAAGTAATTTCATAGAGCCATGAATCCAGTAATGAAGAATTTATCTACAGGACAATGAATTGCACAGCAAAAAGAGTTTCGCAAATTATGTAGTATAATTTACACACTGAAAGAAATAGCCAGGAAAAAACATCTTCTGGAAAGGTTTCCACCGACTGATGGTCCTAAACTGGACTTAATGTCTGTGGCATTTGCATTTTACACCAAATGAAGGGACACAATGCACTCGAGAAAGGAAGTGCTCTCATCAGGAAACTAACTGTTCCCCTTCTGCTGTGGCACAAACAGCTCTAAATGGCACATTGCCACCCCAGCCATCACCGGGGAAATATTCATTTTCACAAAATGAGATCTATTATTACCGAACTGATATGATCTAACATTACAGCAGCAGTAGGCAAGGCAGAGTTATCAGTCAGACAGGCTGAAATGTTGAGGCTTGCAGTGTAGTTTTCAACTCTAACACAAATGAATCTGCATATATTCCAAAAATCATACATACTCAAATTTTGAGGATGTAAATACCAACCAAAGGGAAACAGCTGAAATTATCCAACAAGTAATCCATAACCCTATGGATTTAGATTTGAGCTACATAAATCTGACCATGACAGAGCCTTGAGAAGCTAATTAAAGAGAACCCAAACATATATAATTAAAACAGTTTACCCAAAAATTCATTCCTAATACAGAAGGGTAGCTTCTCTTTGCTCCCTCCCACGATCCCTCTGCTGTCAGAGTTAAAGCTGGTAGGTTCCAACAGCCCTGTCATATTTCTCATTTTCAAATTTGCTGATATACAGAACCCAAACCTCATTACCATAAAGTAAAACCCAAGAGGAATCCAAGATAGAAAATGCTCAAATATGAAGTTTTATACCAGAATACAAAACAGGACAGCCAGTCCACTTGCATGCGACCCCCTTAGAGCACACAAAACATGAATTTTTCATTCCCATTTTTCCAAGGAAAAGGACAGATTCCCCTTTATGCCCAAGCTACTCACAGAACCCACAACTCTAAGCCATTAAGCACGATTTGCAAGTACTTTGCACTGCTAAATAATACCTGAAGACTGCTGAATCAGGTTTCTAATGGCCCCTCCATTTACTGCTACAGCAACCAGCTCCTGCATTTTTCAGGCTGCAGGTCCCTAATTATTTCCCCATGGAATCAAGGGCTCCCACAGTGCAACATGTCCTGACAAATGCCCTGCTGACTAGCTCTTTCTTGGGGCCAGCTGCCATCAGCTCACTCTCAGTGCAGGAGGGACAGCACCTGCTCCCACAGGGTGCTCAGCAGCCCTGAGCCTGGCAGGGAAATGGGCTGACAAGGTATTTATCTTCCTTTTTTTTTTTTTCCAAGACAGCTTTTGAGCAGTCTGTGTCCCTAAGCTGGCTTACAGATGAAACGTGTCTTTGCAAGAAAGCAAGAGCAGCAACCTACTACAGCAGCTTAGCTCTAATGGGAAACCACACACTGGTGATGCTTCTCTGACCCTTAGAACAGAGAGTCCGTGAACCACAAGCTGAAAACCTCCGTGGACTGGGCTGCAATCAGCATTGCTTGAATAAAAGCAATGCAGAGAAAAGCCAAGAACTTGCAAACTGATCTCAGATTTTGATGGCTCATTGCTTGCTTGCTTGTACTCTTTTGGCAGTGCTGCCCCATGCTGCAGTGGAGCCCAGAGGATGCCAGATGGTCCTTCCAACACAAGTTTCCCAGCCATGCTGCCACAGGATCTTCCACCAGCACAGGTCCTCAGTGTGGTCTGACCTCAACCACCACTGACTGATGAGGACTGAAAGCAGCTGTGTGCAAATTCACTGTTAAAAAGCCAAATTACTAAATTACCTGTAATAAGCCACACTTAACATTTTACATGAGCTGCTAACCTGACCTGTCTTAACCATATCACAAAAAGGAGATAAAAAGTTAATAATTCAGCTTAACAGCCTAGTTCTCCATTTAGAATACATATGCAGTAATTTTCAACTACATGAAAAACTGGAAGACAAATTCACTTGGGAGAAAAGAAAATAGACCATTTAAGACTAACCTGTAATTAATTTCAACTTGAGCTAATTAACAGATTTCCTTGCAAATTCTCAGAAGATTCATTCTCTGCTCAGAATGCAACAGTTTTAACATTACATCATCAGCTTCCTCCAGAAACATACTGAATGCAAACTGTGTGCAAAGCAAGAGTGATCCTGATTATAATGAATACCCCCTCAATTCTGCATGCCAAAATCTGGACTCTGACTGAAGGTGCTTCATGGGAAGTCCTCAGAGGCTGCTCCAGTCCCTCAGGATCTCCTTCAACTCCCTCTTTCATGGTGTACTAGCTTCCTGAAAGCACAGCACTCCAGATATTCCACTGTGTAAGAGCTCCACAGGAACAGGCAGCACAGACTGTCCAAGCTGGAGGTGCACGTAGCTGGCCCTGCCATATGGAAACACCTCGTTCTGATCTCCAGGCAGCCCCTGGCTTCTCACTGGGTATGTTTTTTCACTTAACCCTCCAAAAATACACAGTATCTCTTTCCCACATGATTCTGAAGGCTTTTACATGTTTCTTAATGGCTAATCACATGTTAAGACCATGAGCATGAATTTATACCTTTTCCAGATTGCAACTGGAGCACCATGAGTGCTCAGAACTCTGCAGAATGTGTAACCACTTCCTTTCTGCCAGAGTCCCACCTGTTTAAGAGTTTTAACTCAAAGGCAACATCACTTGGCTGATGAACAGATCCTGGAGCAGCACTTCACACCAGAGCTGAAACACCTGCAAAGGGTGAAAAGCTTGGAGTGCTTTCAAAACAAAGCAACAAGATCTGTTTTGCTACACATTTGCCTTCTCCTGACACCTTACAGAGTTTGACAGCAGTGGTGGCCTAGCTTTTAAAGTGTAAAAGACTTTCTAAAAACTGACTAAAAGTGTTCAGTGAACAAGAGAACTGCAGCTGTCAGCTACAGTCAGGTCATGTGTTTGCCCACAAAAAAAACAGGAAACAGCCAGCCATGGAAATATCTAAGCAGGCCATGAAATAACACAAATCTCACCATTAGCAGGCAGCTAAGTCAATATTTTTCCCTAGTGCTCAAGTAAACTCTTACATTTGCTACCCATGGTTCATCCCAAACGAGTGGCCAGTCATTAGTTCCTACATTGTGTGCTGACACAGGAGAGCATCAACAGCACCAAAAAAAGCAGTGACACTGCAGGCACTTCGTGGAACATCAGGAATTCCATCCAAGGCACTGCTCCAATCCTGTTTTACCAATGCATTTCCAATACCAAATAAGCCTCAGCTTTCAACAGAGGCAGGAATCAAAGGAGATGAGTCCTAAACCAATTTTGGGAGCTGACACTCGGTCGGTTCCTTTCCCCAGGATTTAAGTATCCAAAACATACCCTCAGGAAGGTGCACTACGTCGGGGGAATAAAATACTTCTTCGTACATTTAAAGCCTATTTTGTGCTTATAAAAGCACTTGGAGAAGAGTTTCCTTTTCCTCACCAGCCTCTCAGCCCCTCTTCACATGATGTGTGGAATGTATTTCTTCCAGGAAAAAGAAAACGAGACTGGAAGGAATAAAAACTGTAAGGATTATGAGCAGGTGTGTCACTTAACTTGATACAGCTTTGGGGTTTTTTTTCAATGACTTTTAAAAGTAATAACTTCCACAATGAACAGATGATGTGCAGCCTGATCAGGAAGCTTATTTACAACCTCGATCAAAGGATTATGCTTTGATTTGTCAATCTGAGAAAACAGATAATTTTTTTTTTCTAATCTACTCTACCACTGAAGCATATTTATCCCATCTACAATCTTATTACTTTCCTGTGATTTAGGGATACTTTAATTCCTGAGATACACCTTAAAAGCTGTTTTTTCCAGATCCATAAACCCAAAGAAAGCAAGTCAGATTCTTGTCCAAAAGCAACAAATTTGAACCATTAAAATGATAATATAATCAACTGCACAACACATTATACTTACCAGGAAAGACTGATGCTTGAGACACTTCAGATATTTCATCAGAACACAAGAAAAACATGAGATTGATTTTTTTTTTTAAACAGGATTTTGATGAGAATACATAGTCTGGAAAGAAGTAGTTTTCAGCCTCAAGGCAGTACAAGATGAATTGCAATTTTGATTTTAAAATAAAATTTAAAAGTGTTATTTCCCCAACCTGAGATTGATGACAGGTTACCTACAGACTTCTCCTCATTGTCTGGCACCAGTGGAAGCTGACAAATGCCAGGAACTTTATTAAAGTAGAATGCTCTGTCTCATGACTATTCATATTTATTTCTGAAGCTAAGTAATTGGTTGCTGTAAATAGGACATTTTCTAAATGGGCTGAAGAATACATTTTCCACCGAGCTTCCAGAAACTGAAAGAAAAAAAATCCCCCTGGTCAATGGTTCAATTCAATGTGGGTTTTTCAAAATTCTTATTTATTTTCCATCTGCACAAGTTCCACCCTTGGAATGCCACGGCAGCTGATTATCCCTTATTTAAATTTACTTTGGAAATTAAACTCAAGGGGGAATTATCTAAAGTATGTCAAACTGAAAATGAGCTGTGAATCTCCAAAGTTAATTTTAGCCTAATATATGTTAAGAAAGATTCAAGTTCTTAACTGCCTTTTAATATTAAGAACTACTTATTCAGCAAAGTCCCTGTATCATTTTAAATGTAAACCTCTTTAAGCCAATATAAAAAATTGAGTCTGTAATCGTTACAAGTTTTATAAAAGCAGCTTCTCAGTTTTTCTCCAGTATATTTAACCTTGGTAACTTGACAAGCGAGTCTAAGTAAACAGCCATTTTCCCACATTTCAGCTGCTTCCAGCATTACGTAAACTTCAGATGAACAGGAGGAAAAAGGAGACAAGATTCTATTCAGGCTGATGAACAGCTGTGCAAGCTGTTGGTCTGGGTGTCTCTTTAAAATGTACATACACTAACACAGAGTTTTCAAGAAGTTAATTATGACAGAAAGGCCACAGAGGACCCAAAAACCATCACGTCAGCTTTGGAAACTATTTGGTGAAATCATCTTGCCTGTGCTAGGTGTGTCAGACTGAAATGTGGTCATTTCTAGCCCGTGATTCGAGAATCTTTTCAAGTTCAGGAGATGGTTGCATTTTAATATTTGCATCTTACATATTCTCCTGAACCACACAATTTGCCAGTAAAAGGAAATCTTCAAGGGAAGTAGCTTGTATTAGATTTGACACCACCTTTATTGATGAAGGAAGGCAAGAGGCTTGCAGCAATGATCTCCCAACTCTCTACCAACCTCAGCACCTCAGCAACTCCCTCCCAGGCCTATGAGATAAAGGCTTGTGCCTTGGAGTATAAGATATATTAGGGTTCAACAGATGAGTTTTGGATTTCAATGGAGGAACCTAACAGAGAAACTTATTTTCAACACCAATTCAACTCAGGAAAAGAATTCTGACTGTGCCTATTTTAAAAGTCTTTATAACATAATTGTCTGCAAAACACTTGTCTTGTCAATCTTGGCTTAGATCAAAGTGAAATTAAATTCGGGGTTTTTTGTCTTAATATAGAGCTGCACTCACACTTCACAGAGAGAACAAAGTTCTCTCAAAACACACCAGAGCTGCATGAATAGAATGCTGATTGTGCTTCATTCTCCCTCAAGTACCTCTTCGAAACCCAGGAAAGGAGAAGTGGGCAAATAGGAAGTGTGTAGTGTAAATGACCCACTCTGCAAGTGGCATTCACTTGCTTGCTTATAGAAAAGAGGAATTTAATGCTGAGTTCTCTATCTGAAGGCCAAATGTTGGTTTGACTTAATGAGTTCCAATTGGAAATCTTTACAGTCCACAAGGACTACATTGACACAGGTGAACTTCATTACTACTCTATAGAATGAATTACCTCCTCAGTTCCACAGAAAGCCCAGGGAAGGGAGGATGATTTGCCAAATAAAATCTTTCAAAGTACCCAGCACCTTAAGACAAAGATTAGATCCCATGCAAGACTCAGGCTAGAAACAGTGATTTTTGTCAGACAACTCAGCATACAGAAACCTTCTACCACACTGACCTCAGGTTTCTCCAAGAGGTTTTTTTACAGACAGCTGAGCATCTCTGGTGTGGGGGTTTAAACCTCTACTTGAGGACACATTCTCTCAAAGGCTGGGCGCAAATACAAGAGAAAAACCAAAGAAAACATATTGTAAAGTCATTGTGGGGTGCTTTAAATCCAAGCTTGGCATATACCAGGTCATGTTCCTCCTTCCAGAAGAGCTGCTGGCAGGGTTAAAGTAACATTACAGCACTTTTTTTGGTTGAGAATATGCAATGCAGTGCCTTCCACTTTAGTGAGCACAAAATCTGACACAAATATTCCTTCCAGAAATGAACTTCATCAACTTACGCAATCACTATTCAACCAAGGGAAAACAGTAACAAAAAGCATCAAGCTTTCATATACTGTTTGTGTTCCTTCCAGAATCTGGCTCATGGAGGCACTTCTGTACATACTTCAGAAAATGCATGACCAGTCTTGATGGATCACCACCAGGAATGCTACAAGCCTTAAAAATCAGGAACAGAAGCGACACAGCAGGAGAAGGATGTTCATCCAGTGATCACATTCTGAGCAAGTTCAAGTGATAACTCACTGCCCTGACATAGACTAAATAAGTCAGATGTGTTATCGCTCATCTAAGCTTCCAGTCTCAGAACAGATCCTGTTCAGCTGTTTCTTTTTATAAACATTCTTCTCCTCCTAGGTCACTTTTAATTTCTCAGCTATTGTTTTATCCAGCTTGTGTACATAGCACAGCTTCTTTCTCTCCAAAGAAGAAAAGGTTTAAGGTAAGGTAAGACTTAATATTTGTTAAAGATTATGCTTCGAGTATTATCCCCAAGATAGAGAACAGTTTAAGAACTCACAGTAAATATTAGATGTGCTTCTAATTACACCGAATAAAGTGTGAAAAAATACTGATGTCTGCATTTTGACTCAAAATACTCTTAAAGAAATAACTCCAGACAAGAATTTTTGCCTTCAGTTCAACATCAACGTAAAGAGTCGTCAGCTCAGCCAACAGCCACAGCTTTGTCCAAGGAATTCATTTTGGCTGATTGATCTAAGAACTAGTACACCTCACTGATGGTTAAAGTTACACACACCATCAAATTTAAACAAGAAATCACCTGAAGCCCTGCTGACAGTGTAGTAAGGTCCTAAAAGACCTTAAATCTATCACAGTCAGATTCTTCAACACTCAGGAAAATACCCACTCTCTGCCTTGAAGTGTTTGCAAGAGCAAGACCTACATGTGTAACACCAGAGGCAGCTTTAGGAATGAGATAAAAAGAAATGGAAGTATTCCCTGTAGAGTGACCTAATCCTTTTCTGCCCTGTGCCTGCAAAGGATCACTTCTGTAAGGAACTCTGCACTCCAACCCATGTGACCTATCTAAATATTTACACTATGAGCACTATTAAAACTCTCCTCTGAAGCCATTAAACATAGGATTTTCAGCAAGTGAAAGAAAACAATTACTACTTAGATGACGGTTTAGTTTTGACTGTTTTTATCAGGGAAAAAGCTCTTCAGCTGCTCTTGGTAACTCATGAGAGCCCCACAGCTGTGGTTTGGGCTGAATATACTTCAAAATATCAAATACTACTTCCTTTCTGCTTTCTACAACAGAAATAGGGAGGGAGAGGAGGAAAGGAAAGGGAACCTAATTAAGATTTTTCTTTTTGTTTTCATTATTATTTGTACATTAGCACACAAATTAGCACCCAAGCACACAAAGGGCTTTTCATGCCTCTCTCTGGTCTCCCTAGCAAGCTTTGCTCTTCCCCCCCCCCCAAAGTATTACCAATATCCTTTCCCCTTTTTCCTTCAGGCTTATCCTTGCTTTCACAGCTTTCTCCATGCTCTCTAGTTCTGTAAACTCAACACTGATGAAGGCACAACCTAAACAATCTTTTAATCAACGTACTTGACACTTTCTCCCATGCTATAAGAGTTTGCCCCCAGCAATGAGCCGGAAAGTACATTTCAAACCTACTTTTGCTCTAACAAAATACACCTGTAAGCCATATCTAAACTTTGGGAGAAAAACAGAACGCATTACGTCAAAAAAAACCCTCAGAGAAGAAGTTATCAAAACATAGCTTTCATACTTTGTGTCCTGTTTCAGTTTTGCATGCTCTATCAGAGTATCAGAGTCCAGTAAGTATTTAGCAATACAAGGAACAGTGAAAAAGAAAATTACAGCCAAAAAAAATGAATACTTACAGCCATAATCAACTCAAAAGGGTGTTTATACACCCGTACGGGGGATTGGTACTTCTGCACCATGGCTGCAGTTTGTAAAATCAACTCAAACCTGAAAAAGAGATTGTTAAAACCATCTGTCAGACGTAGGAAGCCATTTTCAATTTCCTCTTACAATTATTCCGTGCGTGGTACCACAGCAATTCCACAGGAAATCCTTCACCATTCCTTGATGACTTTTTTTTAAGACCCAACAGGGCCTTGAAAAGCTATATATATATATATAAATACATTTCTTGTCAGAAATGACTTATCATTTCTTCCAAAGGCGACATAAAATTAGCACATTTTCAGTCCACTTTTAGCAACAAATCTTCAATATGCTTTATGACTCTTCGTCAGGATGGTGAGACTTCCTGTGCTGCTGCTGAGAACCAAACACTGACACATCCCAGTGACAGGCAGAGGCTTTGCCCAGTCTCCCAGCACAGTATGTGGGCTGCCCTGCTCAGAGCCCGTGCTGAACAGGGACTGGGGAAAACAAATAAAGAGAGGAATAAGGAAAACAAAAGGGGAAGGTTGAAAAATAAGTGTTAAAAATGTTTGTTTGCAGAAAGAAAGAGATGGAGCTGGTGCTGAAAGGGGACTGGGGAAAACAAATACAGGGAAAAATAAAGAAAACAAAAGAGGAAGGTTTAAAAAAAAGTGTTAGAAATGTTTGTTTTCAGAAAGAAAAAGGGGGATCAGTACAGCACACTGACACAGGGCATTCCTTATAGAATCATAGAAGGAACAAGGCTGAAAGAGACCATAAAGAACAAGTCCAACCATCCCCCTAACTACCACTGTAACCCCAAAAGCACCAAACCATATCACCCAGTGCCAGCTCCAGATGCCTCAAACACCTCCTCCAGCATCTCCAAACACAATGGAATTAAAACTTAAAGAGAGAAAAACTTAACAGAGAGAAATGGGGAAAGAGAAAGAAAACAACCTTGGAGAAAACGACAAGAATTCCAATATGCAGCCAGAAAAGAAAATCCACTAGAAACACGGAGAGGAGTAATTCCAAAGGCTTCGTTTCTGCTTTCCCCGGCGAAGTGTTTGACCCAAACTCTCTCGCCTGCAATTACGTTTATTGAGAGCCCCTGGCAGGGAGTCGCAGGCTGCGAGCCAGGCTGAGCTCAGCGAGAAACCGGTTTGTTACAGCCACTTCGCTTGACTTTTCCGTCCTTAAGGCTCTCCCCGGTTCCCCCCGCAGGAGCCAACACCAGCCCGGGCGGCACAGCGAGCTCAGCCGACAGCCTATTCCCGGACGGAATCTACCCCGGGACTACCCCGCATTGTACAAAACCATCTGAATCAGCACAAACAGCCGCAAACCCTCTCTAATCCCCCGGACAAAAAGAGTTACACAACAAAGAACCTCCGCGTTCCTCCCGACGTGCCCCGAGTGAGCTGGGACACCCCGAGATGGGACGGGACATCCCCGGGAGGAACACCTCGGGGATGGGATGGGACACCTCGGGAAGGGACATCCCAGGATGGGATGGGACACCTCGGGGATGGGATGGGACACCTCGGGAAGGGACATCCCGGGATGGGATGGGACACCTCGGGGAGGGACGAGACACCCCGGGATGGGATGGGACACCC
>NW_008650408.1:0-668 GCF_000695815.1 Acanthisitta chloris
GCCGCCGGCAGCGCTGTGTCCCCAGAGTGCATCCCACATGTGGCATCGATTAAAGATTTCTGCCACGCAATTTTGCGACTGACAGACTTTAGGTGTTTCGGCTGAGGATTACGGAAAGGAGATCTATTGCTTCAGGAAAATCGGAGCGGGGGGTGTGGAGAAGCCCCTCTTCTTGCTTTCGGTCATTTGAGCGGTTGCCTGCAGTAACGCAATAACCTGTTTTATAGGTCAGACAAGAGCCACGGAGCTTACATTAAGCCTCCCTGTTTCTCTCTCTATTTTAGGGCGAATATGTGTTACATCAATTAAATATTTCTGCTCTTTGTTCGGCAGCGCGTCTATTTACATGCGATTTTGGGAGGATAAGCAATGGTTTATCTGCCTGGAATACAGACCCGATAAATCCCAACACGTACCCACGCCCCAGCTGTCTGTGAGAACACTTCCACGGACACGACCTTCAAGGCCGCAGGAAAAACTGCCAGTCTCCCTCGCCTCCTTATTTCCCTTCAGGTGAGGGCCAGAGGAACCGGCCCCGGCCAGAACCTGTGACGGATTGAGCACTCGGCGAGGAGGAGCCTGAGGATGACTTCTCGCTCCCCTCCCGCTGCTGCCTGCCCGTTGGCACTCCCGGACAGGCCGCCTAAACTGCAGCCTGGGCTTTGCAG
>NW_008650408.1:792-1021 GCF_000695815.1 Acanthisitta chloris
GCCGCCTAACCTGCCGCCTGGGCTTTGCAGGACGGCTCAGCCAGCCTCCCTGGGCCAAATCCTGACCCGGCTCCGTGCTCTGCAGCAGCATCGTCAGCTTGGATGCTGAGCTGGCCCTCCATTCCGGGAGATCTTTACGGTCTCCTCGATACGCACCATATAACTCGTTTTATAGAGCTGTCGCCTTGCGGTATTCACTGAGCTTTCCTTTCTTCGTGTTAGTTTTACT
>NW_008650409.1:0-1253 GCF_000695815.1 Acanthisitta chloris
TGGCGCCAGGTTCTGCAGCTGCTCTGGTTGTTGGCCTAGTGCCAGGTGGAAGTCCAGGGTGCCATGGTGTCCCACAGGCAGCACCAGGGACCTAGGCAGGGTGAAGTGGCTGGAGAACAGCAGTCAGCAGGCCCATGTGGTGCCCAAGGTGCTGGGCTGGGCATCAGTAGCGTCATGCAGTGCCTGCAGTGCTGTGCCATGTGCTGCCTGGTGTGCTGTGTTGCAGGCCAGTGGTGCTGTGTAGTGCTCAGGGTGCTGTGCCAGGGGTCAGCAGTGCCTCAGGCACTGTGCCAGGGGTCAGTAATGCTGTGCAGTGCTCGGGGTGCTGTGCCAGGGGTCAGTAGTGCTGTGCAGTGCCATGGCATGGGCAGCCTCTGTGAGTCAGTGGCTGCCCCTTCCCTGCTCGCCTGTTCCCAGGCCCTGCGCACCAGATTCACTTTCACAATGACTGGGACAGCCACCCTGGCTCTGCTGAGCTCACCCAGGCCCTGTGCCACGCAGGTTACCCCTGCCCACACTGCCTGTGGCCTCCTGCCCTACGTTGCTGCCTGTGACCTGGCTCAGTGCTGCTGCTGGCCTTGGCCAAATCCCCTTAACCCTAGCACTTGTCAGCTCCCTCCCCATGTGCTGCTGAGCCTGGCAAGGTTCACCCTCCTGAGCAAAGCCCTGTGCCCCTGCAGTCCCCTCGGTGGGGATGGGTCTGGCGGGTGCCAGTGGGGGGTCACGGCCAGTGGTGAATCAGCTCAGGCAGGTGGGGACAGGGACACCAGGATCGGGGACGCAGTGATCGGGGAATGACTCATGTGTTAAACAAACAAACAGCTTCTGCGTGAAGCTGTGCCGGCAGCTTCCTCCGCACCCCAGCACGAGGGAGCACCCTGAGCCCCCCGCGGCGGTGCAGCCCATGGAGCTGCCACCACACGCAGTGCCATGTGTGCACATATGTGCACACGTGTGCACAGGGAACCCGCAGCTGGCAGGATGGTCCCGGGGGTCCCTGCTGCTGGGGCAGGGAGTGATGAACACTGGTGATTCTGGGGATCCCCGAAGACCTGCCTTTTGCCCTAGCTGCAGGAGCTGCACTGGCCAGGGCTGGGCAGGCACCTGGCTCTGGCATCTGGGGATTTCCCAGGTGCAGCCTCACCTGGGCTGGGGCTACGCAGCTTCTCCCTGGGTCGGCAGGTGTAAAGCCCAACCGTAGGCACCATCTGGCCCCGGGCAGGACTGACCTGCCTGGGCACCCTGCGGCTCGG
>NW_008650409.1:1275-3086 GCF_000695815.1 Acanthisitta chloris
AGTGCCCGACTGCCCAGCTCTGGCTCATCCCTGCCCTGCAGGTCCCATCACTGTGCTAATTCCTGTCTGTTCTCAGCCCAAAGGTACTTTTCCAGGCACTGCTGCAGCCAGGGCAGAGTCGGTGCATGGCTGGCACTGGGGAGCTGTGAGTGACGCTGCACCCCAGCACAGCTCAGTGGGACTGTGCTGTCACCACCAGCGAGGCCAAGCTGAGCCATGGCCCCATGCACACATGCACCCAGAACATCAGGAATGTTTTGTGGGGAGGCTGAAAAACGGTCAGTCGCTCCCTGGAATTTTTTCCACCCTCTCTCCCTGCCGCGCTGTGGGTTTGGCTGAGGGCCCGGGGCGGGCGCGGGGGGTGGGTGTGCGATGAGCCGGGTGTGACTGGGCTGGTGAGGGCTGCGAAAGTGCTGAGCTGGTGTGAACTCGCCATCCCCATCTCCTCCTCTCCAGCTCTTCCTGGAAGCAGCTGCAGGGAACGTCCCTGCCGGGTGTGGTACGTGGGCAGCTGTGCCCTTCCCCACGGTGTCTGGGCACCTCACACAGGAGGGAGAGCCTGTGAGGCTGAACGCAGGAGATGCAGGGCTGGGGGGGTCAGTGCAGGTGCCCTGGGTGCTCGTGCCTTGCTGAGGGAGGATAAGCAAGGGGCTCACTCCAGCTGGGGATGTTTCTGCTCTGGGGGTCCCTGTGCTGCTTCCCCTTCCCTGTGGTGTGTGTCCTGCCCTGAGCCACACGCTGAGTCAGGGGCAGGACTGGAATAGAGTCGGTGCCTGAGTCACAGCCCATGTGCGAAACCAGCAGCACTTCCTCAGGAAGGGGAGACCCAGTGTCCCTGACACCCCCTGGCATGTGTCAGCCACTTTCCTGGGATCAGGGTTCCTCACTTCTGCATCAGCCCTGGCCCCCTCTGGAGCTGGGAGCGGCCACCACTGTTGGCTTTGTCACCAGCCACAAGGACAGGAGGTCAGTCAGGGATGCAGGCAGGGAGTAGCTGCCTCACCACAGGACCCTCTCCTGTTACCCACACAGGGCACGCAGCACCCACCAGCCCCCAGTGCCAGCCAGGGTGCAGTGCCGTGCTGGGAAAACCTTGGGAAAGGTGTGCACGCAAGAGCCAGAGTACTCGGCGTCCCTCGTTTGCATCTTGCAGTTTGCAAGCACACAGAGCCCCTCCTGCACTCCCCAGCCATCCATCTGTCCGTCTGTCCCCCGCCAGCTCCCACAGACTTCCCTCCTGCCTCCCCCAGAGCATTCCCGCAGTCTCTCCATTGATAAAACTGGAGCGTTGCCACGGCGACGCTGCAGTGGGGCACAGCGGGATGCAGAGCTGCTCCAGGGTGGGAGGCTGGAGGGATCCAGGTGTGTGCACACGGGTGTGGTTGTACACACAGGATCTGACAGGTGTATGACTGCACACATGTCATTTCACAGGTCTGTGATTGCATATGTGTGTGACTTCACAGGTATGTGGTTTTACACATGTGATTTCACAGGTACTTAGTGGCACATGTGTGTGCACAGCAGGCACTGTCCAGTTAGTGTGTTCCTGCGTGTGCCACGGCTGAGGTGAGGGTGTGAGCAGTGCAGAGTGTGCACACGTGTGTCCAGATGTGCACACACATGCAACGACTGACATGTATGCGCTGCATGTGGGGGCTGTGGGGGCTCAGGGACCCCAGCCTGGGGCAGCACAGGCAGACCGGTCCCTCGGCACCGTCTGCTTCCTCCCGCAGCAGCTGAGGGTGCTGGGCACAGGACCAGCCCGGTTTGCAGCCGGGAGCTGGGGACACAGACAGGACCCCGTGGCG
>NW_008650410.1:0-303 GCF_000695815.1 Acanthisitta chloris
CCGCTCGCCTCTCCCGGGGTAGCGGGATGTGCTCCCTGCCGCTCCCCTCCCACTCGCCCCCTTCCCTCGCAGGAGCTTTCCGCGCCTCTTTAATGGCTTTGCTAAACCCAGGCTGGAGAGCACTTTCCTCAGTGGCGATCGTCAGACCATGACCTAACTCACCATGAACTTGGAAGGGCTTGAAATGATAGCGGTGTTGGTCGTGATTGTGCTTTTTGTAAAAGTGTTGGAACAGTTTGGGCTGATTGAAGCAGGTTTAGAAGGTAAGGGAGTGCTTTTCAGTGGCTTTTTTTTTTTTTTTTT
>NW_008650410.1:369-30147 GCF_000695815.1 Acanthisitta chloris
CTGTGAACTGGATGTAAGGCACTGCCCCAGTCACTTCGAGAGTGAAGTGCACATCAGGGACTGTCTGGTGTGGATGTTAGAGTTGTGCTGGGGTAATTTTGCAGGAAAAATAAACTGGTATCCTGGATACTACCAGTACAAACTTAGAGATAATTTCCTTTAAGTTGGAATCTCTTGCTCCTGTTTTAAATCTGCAAATTTAAAGTAGTAGTGCTCAAAGAAGACTTCAGGATGTTAACAGGCAAATAGAGTTATATTTCCTTAAAACTGACTTGCTATCTAGTAAAATTTTTTTTTTTGTAATTTATTCATGTTAACAGCATCTGCACTGGGATTATTATAAGACCAAGATATGTATTTCTCTAGTATTTAAAAACCTGTTGAATATGTAATTTACTGTTAACATTTTAAAATGTGCTTGAGGAAGAACTACAATACTCAAAATAAGCAACTTTACCATTCACTCAGGGCAATCAAGTTCAAGTTTTATTGCTTGATGCTTTGTTTTTCTTAGAGCCCCTCCTTTCTTAGCAACATAGTTTCTTTAGAAAGCAGCAAAAATGAAAAATAAGAAGCTTACTTAATTTTAAATGTGATTTTTATATGTAAAAGGTAGTGGACTATTGATTATTTTAGGCTTATTTCTAAGAGCCCTGTTATTTCTACCATAGGAGAGTCAGTCTAACAGAAACACTGAATGCAGCACGATTGATAATGTAGTGCTAATCATTGTATCCCAGTGTTTTATTAGGCTGCAGTCTGAAATGGTCTGTTTCTCAAATATTGAAGAATATTGTGTTCTCAAATCCTCCTGTAAGCTAACATTGGAGCACAGTGTCTATACTTATGCCTATGAAAAGGAGAACTTTGGTGACTGAGATATTGTGGTTTCATGTGTTAACATGCAAGAATAGAAGCAAATTTTGCTACTATGTAAACATCTGAAGTAATCCTGTTTTTGTAACCCTTTCAAGAAACTCAGTCTGCGTGTAAACATCTGAAGTAATCCTGTTCATGTAACCCTTTCAAGAAACTCAGTCTGCTCTTCGAATGATTTTAAATAAGGAAGTCACTCAAATGGTTCTCTCTCTGTGTTGACGTCTTGTGTGGACTTAGTAGTATTGATTACAGAATCTGAAAGCCCTGCAGGGATCACAAAAATGTGTTACCAAGTGCATTTTTGTAAAGAATTTATGTATCCATTTGAGTATAGATTCCCTTCAAGTGTCTGAACTTCTTTTCTTTTTGTGTTGTGTTCAGTTGTAAATGGAAGTGTCAATCAACTTGAGAACCGTTTTGATAAAAGTTATTTCCAGCATTAGAGGCTCCAGAGATTGGGACAAATAAATCCATATTTACTTTTTAGGTTTGTCAGCAGGTTTGGGTGTGCTCTGTCAAATCCGATTGCTACATCTGGTTGGGTT
The DNA here is from genome assembly GCF_000695815.1 of Acanthisitta chloris. Lineage (NCBI taxonomy): Eukaryota > Metazoa > Chordata > Aves > Passeriformes > Acanthisittidae > Acanthisitta > Acanthisitta chloris. Next base: position 1,794 of record NW_008650410.1, read on the forward strand.
CCCTGGTAAAATTCATCACCTGATTGTTGTCTGTACTTGTTTTTATAGCTGGGGAAGCTGATAATGGAAAGACCATTCAAAATATAGTGAAGCTGCCTGTAACTGGTTGTAAGATTTCTGTAAGAAATAAGTTTCTTGTGTAGCTGCCTGTTTTGTCTGCCTCACTGGTCAAAAGTCTGGCAGTCTATGTGTGCATAGGGTCTTAAAGTTTCTTCTAACCCAGTCCAGGACAGGTTTCCAGCATGCCAGCTAGAGAAACCACAGGGAGACATACATGCCCCATTCCTCTGTGATGTGCAATTTATGTGAATGGTATAAAAGGCATGTTAATGGGAATCAAGTAAGAGATATAAACAATGATGTATGTTAATGGGCCTTACTTAAATTTCACGGGCTGATGATTTTTTGTTCCTCATAGTTCAGGAACAGTGCAGATATATTCTCTGTTTTTTCCTTGTACTTGAGATCTAAAGATCTGAATTGATTACAATAGAAAAAAAAAATAAAAGAAGATTTTTACACTTTTACTAGGGAGTTGAAAAAATTGTCATTATGTTAATAAGTATCAAGGCTATTCATTTCCATTCATGAATGAAAAGTACATACATCCTATAATTACAAATGTTAGGGAAGTTTTTAAGAAGAATTTACGAGTGTAGTCAGACTATCCATGTGCTTTTCTGGGAATCAGTGAGGAAGTTGGTCACAGTTTTCTGAAAATGTTGGGTTTTGTAAGGACATTTGCAGTTGTCTGGGTTTGGGTTGGTTACATCCCTTCTCTTTCTTTTTTTTTTTGCAAAGGTTAATAGGTCCCAATGAAATATTTTTGCATGTTCAACACAAATTAATAGTTTATAGCATATAACACATATCCTACATCTACCTGGAAAACAGAGTCAGTAGTAATCTGTAACACAGAGCACCCAATGCAGTGTGCTAGATCTGAACTCTCTAAATCATTCTGAAGCTTTGGTAAAGTTTGAGGTTTCAGAATCCTATCGTCTCCCTGTGGTGGTAACAAAAGCCTGAAGCTAACTTACCTTCCTTCCTACACTGGGTTGTCATGATTCTGAACTTTGTGAAATGTTTCCACATTAATTTGGAAGAATTGGTTGCAATTAATGTAAATCAAGAGCAAATCTCATTTTCCTCTGTTCAGTGTCATAATAACTGTCCTAAGTGTATATATTATTCTGCTTTCTTCACTCTTCAATATGAATGTGTATAATAATAATAGTATGCAAGTATGTTAATTCTTTATTAAAATAATCAAGTATTTTCACAATAGATACTGTGTATATACTTGCTTGTACTTGCCCTGCACTCAGATAGCAGTATGCTTTCTGTGGTTTTGCCCAATTGCCTTAAACTGCTGAATGATTCTGTTGTTGTTGTAGAAGTATTTTCAAATAGATGTTTTTAATATTGTATGACAGCTCTGAAAATGATAAGTAGCATAATAGATTTATACACTTTTGTAGGTTGTGGGTTGCAGAGGCTTTATCTCAGTTAAATGTTATTTTATGATGTATTGCACTCACTTAGATTGCAGTATGCTTTCTGTGGTTTTGCCTAGTTGCCTTTAACCGCTGAGTGGTTTTACTGTTGTTATAAAACTATTTCAAAGAGATGTTTTTAATATTGTATGACAGCTCCTAAAGTGATAAGTAGCAGAATAGATTCATTCACTCTCATGGTTTGTGAATTGTACAGGCTTTGTCACTAGGTTAAATATTTAACTCTTCATAAATTAGGTTATGTCCTTCTCGATAAACTTCACTGATTTTTTAAACCAGGAATGTATTTAAACTTTTCAATATCTGAAGGGGCCTACAAGGAGCTGGAGAGGGACTCTTTGTTAGGAACTGCAATGATAGGACAAGGGGTAATGGGTTCAAACTGAAGGAGGGAAAGTCTAGGTTGGATGTGAGAAAAAAGTTTTTCACTGTGAGTGTGGTGAGACACTGGCACAGGTTGCCCGGGGAGGCTGTGGCTGCCCCAGCCCTGGCAGTGTTCAAGGCCAGGCTGGATGAGCCTTGAGCAACCTGCTCTGGTAAGGAGGTGTCTCTGCCCATGGCAGGGAGGGTTGGGACTAGATCATCTGTAAGGTCCATTCCAACCCCTAAATTCTGTGATTCTATGATTTGATATAAGGAGTAGTGTATTTATGCTGAATCAGGAAAGTTTCTTCCTAGACATATCTAGATATCAATTTGAAATTATTTCTTATTGTATGGCAGGTTTTTCCTAAAGTCATTCACAAGTAAAACAAGATACAAGAATTAAGTTGTATATACAGTGTGTTGCCATCTTAAGATTATGCAATCTTCAGGATATTGATTTATAAGACTTCAGTATATTTACTTTTCTGAAAAGATTGTGATCTTCATATATAAGGATCATATGAACTTGGTGAAGATATGGAAGTGGGTTTCTATGTGAATATCTTTCTTGCATGTCAGTTTTTCTGGGTAAATTGTTGGAGACAGAGGTTGAAGCATCATGAGATCAGCCCATTCCTAAGTTAAAATGGCTTTGTCCTAAAGTTTCTTTGGAATCCTGGGTTGCTTTTCGAAAGCTAAATCACTTATTAATTAAATACCAAGAAAAATTAACTCTTCATCAAGGTGAGCTTGGAAACCTACACTATTAGGGGTAAAGTTCAGAGAAAAAATCTGAATTATATGTCTGATAAAAAATATTTGCATAGGAATACCTTGTCTGTTAGGAGTGACTCTTACAGCAGTTAGTACCTCTAAGAAAAAAATGGCATAGAAGTAGCCATATGTATTAATATAAAATGTGGATTCTGTGTGTCTTTTTTATTGATACCTATCTAATATCCTTGTTTAGGAGCCCTGAGAGTGACAGTAGTAGAACTTTACAGCTAAAGTTGTAGTAATTGAATAAAATTACTGAAACACCTGATTCCCTTAAAATGTCAAAGCAGCTTCTAATCCCATTTTAATAATCTTGGTTATTGAAAATTTCCCATTCATCAGAGGGAAAACAGCAAAACCACAGACACATCGGTGGTTGCTGGTTTTGACAAGGGCTGGATATGACTGGAAACGTGGTGGAAGTTACTTGTGGTTGCTCTGAAACTTAGCAGCCACTGAAGCTGTTTTGTTATCCAGGCTATGATCTGTTGGGAATGTCAACATTTCCACAGTGATGTCCCTGTTCACAGTGTTCTTCGTGGATGGAAGTGGAGTAATATCACAGAATGGTTGGGCTGGAAGGGACTTCTGGAGATCATCTAGTCCAACCCCCTGCTGAAGCAGGTTCACCTAGAGCAGGTTGCATGGGATCACATCCAGGCAGGCTTTGAATACCTCCAGGAAAGGAGGTTGCACAAACTCTCTGGGCAGCCTGTTCCAGTGCTCTGTCATGATTTTCCTCAATATTCATTTCAGAGGATTCATAATGACTAGCACTTCATCCTAGAAATAGCTTGTAATAAACATGGGGCTATTTATGCCATTCTTCTTAAGATCAGTCTGGATGTCAAAAAGAGTTATGCAGAGAATTATGAAGTATGAAAGCAATCATGGACCAGTATGTGAAATGATTTGGCAGAGCTGACAATGTGAAAAAGAAAAAGATATGATAGAAATTTTAATATTAGTAATTTCAGGCATTCCTTAGAAGTAATTTGTTCAATTAAGTCTTTATGGGTTACAAGATAAAATGAATTAAAACAGCTGTTGAAACAACTACTCACACATGGGTGATTGAGCAGTAGATAGAAATCTTTAGCACATTACTCTAGTGAACTTTTTCTTGATTAAATGTTCAGTTCAAACAGCACTAGCAAGTCATTTGTAGACAGTGGCATGTATTGTAGTTGATTTGGAATTATGCACACATCAACATCTCACCAGGCTGTGCATCCTGCCTGACTGGTCAGCAGGTCACTACAGGGCAGAAGGAGTAAGAGGAAAGCTCTTCCTGTTTTTCATACCAGAAGCTGCAATTTATGGATACAGTTTTAAAAAACAGAAATAGGTAAGAAAATAAACTTGTTAGCCACAGGAATTTGTAATAGGAGCCTTCAGTCCTTAGATGCCCTCTTTAAGCAGTCTGTTGTCTGTGAATCATCTTTTGATGGCTGGTGCATTGTTGCTCAAAAACCTTCTAGTGTTCCCAAGTCAGTGTCTGCTGAATAACATCTTTTCTCAACATTTATTGTCACACTCAGTGATAATGTGCATGTCTAGGGCTTTACATACACAGAGTTAAATTCTGTAACTGAAAGGATGCCAAAGAAATAGTAGAGTCCTACACTCCGAGTGACCAATACAACACCTTTTGCAAACTTAATAGTTTAAATGAACCTTTTTTTAAAAAAAATGCAAACCAACAAACAACAAAAGTATTAGTTTCCCATTTAAGTTTTATATACATAATAATTCATGTGTTTTTTTCCCCTTTTTTCATGTGTTCACTGTTACTCTCACATTTATAACTAGTTTAGCTACTATACCACAGAAGGAAAATAACTTTTTAACTCAAACTTCTCTGTTTATTGCAGCTTACAACATTTTGGCTATCTAATCCTACAGAATTCCTAACTTCTTGTTATCTTTTTCTGTCCAATTTTTCCATCAGTCACCTTCACTCAAAATATTCCTCAGCTTAAGAACTTTTTTGGCACACCAAGAACATATGGATTTGCCTATATTAGATACACACACTTTGAATTTAGACTGCATTCCTTTTGCTTACATACAGTGCAAAGTGGTGCTCAGCTTTGGCCCTTATGCCCTTCAGTTTACTTCCAGTCCACTTTTGTCCTCATTATCTTTCTAGTTTAAGGATACTTAACATATAACTTATATTTAGCTTGATGTCTCTTTTATTAGAAAATAATAGCTCCAAATTTTAGGAACTTTATTTCATGTGGCTTCAAGCTGGTGTCTACCTAGCATCAAAGATTACATATGTCATTGTACTCTGTAGTTTAATAGGATCCCTATGAAAATCCATACTAGGCTTTGGTATGTCCTTGCATTGCTCTGATTTTGAACTTTGCATTACTTTTAACTCAGTCTGTTTGCTGCATTAGCTAAACTCTGACCAGTATACTGACTTCTGTGCTCCACTGTGAGATTCCATGGTCTGTTCCAGGTAGACCCATGTGGATCAACATCACAATCACATGAAAAGTGGCTCATTCCCATTTGTTTTACCTTCTCACAGAGTAAGAAAGATTAGTTGAATTTTTCTGGTTTTTTTTCCAGTTGCTTTATTAGGTCAGTTAAATTTGCTTAATTGTTTTAGTCCTATGTGTTCTTATATCGAAGGTGAACGATTAAACAGCATCACTGAAAGTGTGTTAGATGGCCTTACTATTTCTTATTATAGTTTGTATTTTCACATTGGCCTGTGGCCCCTTCCAGAATTATTTGTCCAAATTTCTTTATATAAAATTACAAATGATTGTATATCTTCTTAAGGCTATAAAGAAGATTGTGTGATTTAGCTATTGTTACTTTGTTTTGTTTTGGGTTGGTTTTTTTTAATAGGAGTGTTCTTCCTGTAGTTATCTGACCTATTTCTCTGGTGATTAATTGTTCAGCACATGGTAGAAAATTCAGTCTAGCCAGACTGAATGCTGCCTAAATCTAATGAGGCAGATGATTTACTCTGATACATCTTTGTTTTTCCTTTTTGCAGTCATTAGCCTCAATGGTATCTCTAGAAGTAATTTCTGATTGTAGTTTCCAATCTTCATTTCTGGTAGTTCATACTAGCATTTTCTGATAACACTAAGGATTAATATATATGGTCCTCCAGGCACATTTTCTTTTTTGGATCAATAGTCCAAAAAGTATTCTTCTGCAAACAGACAGATAAAGCTTCGATCATCCAAAGTGGAATGGAACAGCTATTTTCGTATTGTTATTGATGTGAGATTATGAAAGAAAAGGAGATTGGGTGAATACACATTTATTAATCAGATATTTATTTCCCAGTAGTTGTATCAAAATTATTGTAGGAAATACTGTGTACTTTTACATAGAAGAAGTATGATTATAAGCTTAACACTCATTGCTAACAAGAAATTCTAATACAGAAAACCCCAACAAAATAAACCCATACATCTGAAGCAGAAACAAAATACTTTGATTAAGTCTTATTTGTTTTTGCCTTTTATGACTAACTTCATTTCCAAATTATGTTTTGTATAAATAGCTTTATTAAATATCCTTTTTTTGGAGGGGAGCAGAATTGAGTGACATGAAATCCATCTGATGCTGGATTTTTTTGGTCACACTGTTCCCCTTTTTTTGTCAAGCTGAAAACCATTTGTGTTCCATGATGCTGTTGTAAAGACATTCACACTGTTACATACACAGTTAAGGAGCTGCATAATGTTGTGTTGAAGTAGTTGATGGGATCAACCAAATAAAAAGGTATGAGTTTCTGTGCATTCATATGATGAGAGGGGTGGAAGAAAAATCTGGGGAATGTCTTAATAACCCACAACCCCAAACTGTAAAATAGATTACTTGCAGGGTGAATAAAAAGTTAAGTTATGTGCAATATCTAAGGAGTGTCACACCTCACAGTTGCATGAGTATTTGCTGGGACACATAGAAGGAGATGCCTTTTGGACACCTTACATTATCCATACTCACTTTTTCTCTGGCTTAACACAAATGAATAATTGATAACAGACCTCTTCTTGTAGAAACTGCTCTTCTACCTGAGTCCTCAAGCATGCCATTTTTCTACCTAAAGTATCCAATCTACTTAAGTAGTTGTAAGCAGTGCCTATACTTTTGAATACTACAACTAAGATGTTACTATCGTGCCTATATTACATTAGTGTCAAACCCTGTTATTGCCAAGATTAGCATTTTCTTGAAAAACAGTCTGAATCCCATAATGCATTATGAGGACACATACTAAAAACAGTCTTATCAACTAGTTTACAAATATTTCAAAGCTAATGTAATACATTTCAAGGTTAATTTCTCTGTTACCTTCATTTAGGAAATCTTAGGCCTTCTCTTGCATTAAAGGTAATTATACAAGTATATGTGCTTATTCACCATATGCATTAGCAGTATTGGAGTAGTTTTATCCAAATCTTCCTTTAATACCTTGGTGAGGTGAGACTGCATGTCATGTCAATGAGGCCCAGAAATGAACTCTTCTCCCTTCCCATTCTACTTTTCAATGTCTTTTCAGAAGATCAGACAGTAATCCTGCAGCTCACGTGGTGTTTCTTGCTTATCAGATCCATTTTTTTGGTTGAGGATTCAAAATGCCTTCTATAACCTGATCTGTTCTTTTGGTAGTAGAGGCTCATACTAAATTAGCATTTTTTTCTAATTGTGTCTCCCAAGTGATGGGGTGGCTGTAGGTCACCAGACAAGACAATTTCTGCTGGTAGAAAAAAACCATCTATATACAGCCACTTCTTGCCTGTATCTGAGGAACTTTCAGTAAAAACAGAACCAAGACACAGCCTGCATAGGCTTCTCTGATGGTGACAGTCCATGCTTAACTGTTGCACTTAAAGAGCAGACAGAGAATTATCTTGTAGTGCCTGTATAGTGAACCTGATATTTATGGAAAGCCCAAATTTCTCCAGATAATCCATAATACACAAGTGCAGTGTGTGTTATATCCCTTGGAGGATGAGACCATATTCAGCTCTATAGGAGGGTGTAGTCTGCCTGCTTGGAAAGTAATCTGTCATCTCAGTAAAGTCCTTGACTATTTTTTTATTAGATTTTTTTTCATGCTGAGTCGAATTTTATTTAGCCTTAGGACATACTTGTTCTGTTTTTTAAATTATATTAACATGTTTTCTGAGTTAACTCCTTTGAAGCCTGTGGTCTAAATTTATATTTGTAAGACAGTAAGAGTACCTTTACCCTCAAAAATAGCATTTGCCACTGAATAACAACCAAGATGCCTGGGCTAGGAGGTGCTTCAGAGATCTGCCTTGCTTCATTTGTAACCTGCAGCTGGTGACAAAAGGAATTTTACACAGTTTGAGTTTTATGCATTTTTAGTACATTCAGACAAAAATGAATATGTTCATTATGTATATTTTATTCAACATCAATCTAAATTGTCTTAATTTTCCTCTTACTCATCATCACAGAGCTCTGAGTTCACATTCTGGCCAATTTTAGGGCTGGATAAGTAATCTGAGATGAACGAGGTTACCAGAACAGGAGTAATTGTTTTCTATAAGTAATCTGAGATGAACAAGGTTACCAGAACAGGAGTAATTGTTTTCAGAAGTAAAGAGGTATAAGTGAAGGCATAATAGGGTGCTGAAATTGTTGTTTAGCAAGTTGACAATTGAGATATGAAGTGCAGTTCAGTTGCTCAGATCAAAATTGCTTTAATAGTTCAGCAATAATTAAAATGTCATTAAGACAGGAAGGTATTCTCAATCAGCTCAGATGGTGACCCATTCAATGAGAACATGGCTCATCTTTGAGTTATCATAGCAAAAATCATAATGCTCTGTTAAAAGTCATACTTTAAATGTTACATATTTTTCTATTTGCTTCCTTACCGTTCTTTATAGGACTATTTTATTTTTTGACTTGAAATAACCATATTAAAGATGTGACCTTCTGTTGTGAGGCCTGATACGGATTAGTACAAATATATACCACCTCCTGTGGTTTTGTTCATCTTAAATTAGCCTAACATAAAAAAAGAAACAACATGTTGAATTAGGAGTGCTGCTTCAGAACTGTTCTGTTTCTTTCTGGGTTATAAAATTATCATTTAGAAAAATTATCTGCAGTTACTTATCTTTAATAATATAGGTGAGTATAAAGATTTTGGTTTTTTCATCTTTGGAAGATCCTCATTCCTCCCATTTTTATCTTTTCTGTTCCTTATTTAAGATGTAGTGGTCTGGGAATTTTCCTTCTGATTATAAACCTGAGTCACAACTCTTAATTTATAGAGAGATATTTTTGCAGTCAAGAAAAATGATAAAATGTGACTTTTCAGTCACAGTGTTTTATTTTTCTTAAGTTCTGTAGTGAATATTTATTGCAGTGGTGAAATACCAAATTCAATATTGGTGTATTTTCTATATTCACTAACATTTTTCAGATATCACTTTCTTATGTGGATGCATAGAATAAGAAAGTATTGGACTGCTTTTCCAAGAACCTTGTTCAACACCTTGTACTGTCAGTGTCACTACAGGAAGGAAGGCAGATTTCTTTTTTTTAAATTGGTTTTTTTTTCCTATTATAATTGGAGAACAATAATGAAACTATAACTTTTTTGTTGTTATGGTTTTTTCCATTGTTTAAAATATGGCAGTTTCAGTAACCAAGTACATGGTTATTTGGGTCCAGTTGAAGCTGATTACAGTCTTGACCTCAACCTGTTTCTCAGAAGTGAGTTGTAATTGGCAAGTAATTCAAGACCTTGAGCACTGCCCTTGCCAGGAAGATACAAGGTGCAAAACATCCCCACTCATCCATCAGATAACTTGTCAGTATAAGGTCTTTTCTGAAATAATCACTAAAAGGAATGATTACCTCTCTCTGAGTCAACCACTGGTGCAGCCCGACCTGGTTTGGGCTCATATTTTTCAACAGCAGAGTGGCTATCCTAGTGAATGGCAAAATTCAACAGGTAGTGAATCAATCTGGTTTGCAGCTGTGTCTTGTGTGCCATAATCTTAAGGACAGATCACTGTTATTGAATTCTCATGGAAGAAATACATCTCTCTTCTAGTCCTATGACATCTTGCTTTAAGGTTAAGGGAAGTGTGTATAATAGTGCCACAGAAATAAAAACATATGCTTTGGTATTCATTCATGCTGTGACCTGTTAGGAGTTAAATCTTCATTATACACACAAACGTCTTCAGCATCTGTAGAAATACTGAGGGTTTCCTGACTCAAGAGAAGCTGAGAATGTTCCGGTCTAATTGAAAAAGGCATTCATGAAGATCGTACCATTATACATCAATTAACAATAATAATATAAAGGTCCATTCAGTCCTACTTTCCACTCTTGCCCACTTCACTTTTAGCACTCAAGAGTCAAACCTCTTTCTTTTTTTTTCCTCCATGCTCTGATGACATCTTGAGCATATGACTCCTAATGATTTCAGAGCTACTCATTTATATTTTAAATTAACAGCACATTTGCACTTGTATTCAGGAGTCAAATCCTCTGAATTCCACTTTTGATGTCTCTATGACACTCACTGGCATCAAGAGCATTAGAAAAGGGATATGTTAATACCATCCAGTAAACAAACACAACAGAACTTTTATATATATATATTTCTTTTATTATTTTTCTGTTAAAGATCGATTGGTTGGGGAAATTGAAGGCATTATTATTTCTCTTTCTTTTCCACCCCTTATCCTAGCTCTCTCTCCCAGGATGCATCCATAAGCAGGAAGTAGTTAGTATTCCACTGCTAGGAACCAAACACCCTCTCATTCAGGAAGGAGGACATTTACAGTAGACACTTTCAGGTGTCAAACAGCATCCACCTTGAGCCTAAAGAGGACCAATATTTTATTTGTACTATTTTTTTTATTCACTGATTCTTACAAGTCCATTTCTTGAGGATTTAACTGGGTTTAATATATTAATTTCTATTCTTGTATATAAGTGTAGGAAATATCTTCAGTTCTTGATGTGTCTTATCATTTGAGTCTTCTGTTTCTCCAAGCAACTTCACAAATGCTGTGATAGTATGACTCAGATGGAAACAGTTAACAGTTTCCGGGTGAAGGGCAAAAGGAACTCAAGTTTTAACAGGAGCTCTCTATACTATTATTAGTACAGTATTACTAGTAGGATTGCTTCCTGAACTTTCCTACAGCTGGATCCCATCTTTCTTGGGGCAGCTTTCAAATGCTGAAAGATCCTAAAACATCTAGGGGTATGAAGGTCATAATGGCTTAACTAGTTTTATAGAATCATACAATCTTTAAGCTTGGAAAATGCCTCCAAGATCATTGAGTCCAATCTTTGACCAAACACCACCATATCAACCAAACCATAGCACTGAGTGCCATGTCCAGTCCTTGAACACTTCCAGGGATGGTGACTCCATCACTTCTCTGGGCAACCCGTTCCAATCCTTGACATCCCTTTCAGTGAAGAAATTAATTATTCCTTATGGAAATTCTTCCTTATGGGGTTGTACTGCAGCATATTGTATGGTTATGCTCTATACCCAGTGGTGAATTTGAAAGTTTTTTGTTCTTCAAACATCTGAAGGTGTAATTGGGATTCAGCTAGAAATCTCCCAAAGTGTAATAAGCAGATGGATTTAGGGACACAGCTTGCTAAATCACTGTCCAGTCTTAATCCATTAACCTGTGGGTGTCTGCTTGATGTGGCAAAAACATTAACAATATAGATAATGACATCCGTAATGCATTTGGGAATGCTTTTATCTACATCCTAAAAGTAACATTTGCTATAATGGCTTTGTATATTTACTGTTCAGAGCAACTGAATAACTTGGAGATAAGACATGCCTTTGCAAATTCCATTCTTCTCTCAGCCTCTTTTGTAGTTTATCATCTGCTGCAATTCACAGTTGTTTTGTTTAGATCTATGGACATTGATGTTTTTCCTGTGCCTTTCTTTGAGATCCTAGCTCTCTAGTCTAAATCTTGATGGTTTTTTCCCTTACATCACATCTTCACTGGCTGCCCAGTTTAAACAACACTTCCATAAGGTGACTTAGTAGTTTTCATATCCCATAGTCCCTAATTCAACTCACATTGGCTCACAGAGCACATTGGCTACAACCTTTTACAGCACCAGATATGCTTCAAGCACAAATAATTCTCTAATACAGGGTTTAATTACTTTTATTCTGAGATGACCTCAAATGGTTTTATCTGCTGTACTTTTGCAGTCACAGTCACATGAACAAGATGACCTCAAATGGTTTTATCTGTTGTACTTTTGCAGTCACAGTCACATGAATATGATCTTGGAGAGGTAATGGCCTTTCTGTTAATTCATTTTGCATTTGCCTGTAACAATTATTTTGGGCAATGATTGCCAAGAATTTGGCAATAATTGCTTAGTAACAGGAATATAGCCCAGAGTTCATCATCTGGGAAGAAATGTCTGTAGAACAAGTAGGCAGAACACGTTTCCTTTTCACAGACAGTTATCAGAATTGATTGGAGAAAATGCAACTTTCAAGCCACTCCAAGCAAGTATTAGGAAGGGCAGACTTAAAACTCAGTTGGGCTTTCAATGAGCAAAACAATGATACTCAAAATTAATAGATATTTGGGTCACTCCCATCTTGGCTGGGAGCCTGTCTCTGACCATGGTGTACAGGGCCCAGAGAAGCAGTGTATGCAAGTTTTACTAGTTCTCCAGGCTTGTTTTAAGCATTAGGATAGGACAAGGGGAAACGGGTTTAGGTTGGATGTTGGAAAAAAATTTTTGTTGTAGGGGTGGTGAGACACTGGCACAGATTGCCCAGGGAGGTGGTGCTGCCCCAACCCTGGCAGTGTTCAGGGCCAGGCTGGATGAGGCCTTGAGCAGCCTGGTCTAGTGGGAAGGTGTCCTTGCCCATGGCAGGGGTAGTTGTGACTAGATGATCTATAAGGTCCATTCCAACCCCTAAAATTCTATGATTCTATGATTAGTGTTACATTTGCTGCCTTCCATTTATCTGGCATATGAAACACGCTGTAGACAGTATAGATTTTGTAATTTCGTACTAGAGTTCCCACTACATCATCAACTAAATGGATATAATCCTGCTTGCAATAATTTGCTACAGCTCATTTGTTTTGTTGTTATAGTACCTTTTTTACTGATCCTTCATCTGAATTCAGACTTTGCCTTCCTTGAATGTGCAATCTCTTGGACTCTTTTTTTTAAGTAGCAACTTCAGCATACAATATGTTTTAACATCTTCTGAATTACTGTAACCATTTGTAATAATGCTCTCTTCAAAACATGCTGTGTGTCCTTTTCTTTCTGTACAAAGCAACAGTAGAGGTAATAGCAGGAAGGCAGAGTGCTGATGTGACAAAAGTGGAGATGAAATGTACTGACAAGTCAATCCATGCCATGGAGTATCTGCTTTCCATTTCTCACAAATGCCCTCTGCCTTCCAGCAACAGTGCTGCAATACCACAGTCAGTTCATCTCTGTGTGACTAGCAAGAATCTTCCATCTCTGGATTAGATCTTCTTGAGTTATATCATCAGACAGTATTTTACAACAGCAGCAGTAATGTTATTTGTTGTCAGTATTTACACTGGGATTAATTATTTTTTGTTGGACAGCTCAGAACTGTTCTCCAAAGCAGAATCTGAGAGGAATTTATAATGGCCTGAGCTTTTCTAGTGTAGAAATGTATGCAGTTCTCATGTCAGCTTTTTGGAGTCTTTAGTAGGTCACCTGGGACAGTGGGACTAAAGCAGCTGCAATAGTCAGTTATTTCTGATAAGAAGATTTTCTTTATGATGGGAGTAAATAATGGTAGGTTTCTCCCCCACGGAATTTGTATCCACAAATTCTGACATTGTGATTTCCCATCAAATTGTTATGTACTGTTACAGGATCTGGTGTGCTTTTATTTATAACAGGCATATACATACTCATTTGAAAACTTCTTCCTTTTTTATGTTTCTATCTGATTACAACCCTTTAGCTACTAAAGGTGGCTAACTAAAGGTGTCCTTCAGTTAGCCACTTCCTTTCAAGGTGCTCAAAGGCAGGACTTGAATTAAATAAGTAATAGAGCCAAACTGGAGATCCTGAGAAGAATGTCTGTGGAACAGGGTGGTCTTAGGAGCAGCAGATCTCCAGCAGCTCTAATTTACGACTATCAATTAAAAAAAACCAACCCAAAAATAGGACTTGATTTACGACTATCAATAAAAAAAAAAAAACCAACCCAAAAATAGGACTTCCCCTAGAATTTCATACCCTCTAAGCAGCCTTTCTGACAAGCAAATACATCTCCAGTGCTAATCTGTTGCTGACAGTCCTACCTCAAGAAGAAAGAACATACACAAGAAATGTGAAAAGGCTACCAAGAATTAAGCAGAAACTAGTTGTAACTTTGGAGTTACTAGATTGTCTTCAGACTTCACCATTCTAATTAATATCCCATGTGACTATTATTTAAAGCTAATGAAGGTTTCAAAGATTTCCACTCTATGCAGCAATACTTTAACTCCAGTATATCTATGGAGAAGTAATGAGGGCTCAGTTTTTGCAAGAAAAAGGAGATTTTTTTCACTGGTTTGCCTTGCAAGGGATGTAAAACGAATGATAAAGGAATTGCTTTATAAAATAAGGAATCTCATTTAGAGCCTAACATGTAATTATCCATTACAGAAATTGAAATGCAATTGCTGGACTGCATATGTCAGTCCTCCTCTGTTACCCAACAATCACATTTGGTTTTTAATTGCTAATCTTCTTCTGTCTTCTCATGGCACAACCATTATATTTCTTGTTCTTGTCATCTCATTTTAGGCTATTTTCTACCTTAAAGGACATACAATTTTCCCTGTCATTTAGTATAACTGATAATTAGCATTTTTTTTCTTTATACAGGTCTATGACAATTCAGTAAGCTTATAGAGCAAAACAGGTTGTAGCCTGTCTCTTATTTTTGTGGTCATTGTAACTGAAAAGACATCTCTGGCTTTCTAGGCTGTTTTTCCAGTTGCCTGTATCATGTAGATTAGCCCCTTTCAAAAGTGGTTTCTGAAATGCAGCACAATTTTAGTTATAAATAACACACTTATTAGTACCTTCAAGTAAAAATGTATATTTTGGACTTATTGTATGTAATTAAAACAAGTATAGCATTTTTTCTTCTTTCTTGTTTTTATTCTAGGATGCAGGAAATGTTGCTGTGATTTCAGTAGCATTAATAGCATTATTCTGAAATTGGGAATTCCTTCAATGGTTGTTCTTGTCAACCTGGAATTCCTTTGTGTACCTAGGGAGAACAGAATGGAGAGAGATATGTAAGAAACTAAGAGGGAGAAAAGCAGACATTTAACTATCTTGAATTTTCAGTGACTAAATACTTATTTTCTAAAGTAAAAAGTAAAGTGAGGCAAAATCCTTTAGTAAATTTAGTCTGATATTCATTATATCCTGTGATTATTTCCCTACTGTACACCTTTATAGTGGTCCTAAGTTTAAAACTAGAAGTAATATAACCAATTTGAGATTGAATCTGGAAGGAGAAAAGCATGTGATTTAACTTGACAGCATGATGTACTGAGTGTCAAAATGCATACTAGGGATGATCATACTTTGGTTAGCACAAATATTTGTATCTGTCTTGTCAGGACAGAAGAAAGCTAGACAGAAGAGACCTGATCATACAAATGAAATTGCAGATAACAGTCCCATAGTTTGAATGCATACATGCTAATTCTTTACACAGTAAGTAAAGAATTGTTTTTCAGCACAGAATGATTTCTAGATGTTATAAATAATATTTTCCTTTGTTTCATAATATTTTCCATTCAACACTGATTTATAGACAAACATGTATTTCAGTGCAAATAAAATAAAAAAATTCTACTTATGATGCCACAAAATTCCTTCAGAGAAAGCTTTTATTATAAAGCTTTTCAATATGAGGAAAAAGTGGTGTTCCAAATATTGTAGACATTTTGTAGTTATTTGGTAGGCAATGCATGTTACTGTCTGTTAAAGCTGTTCAGTAAAGTATTTGTCAAATCAAGACCTTCACACATTGACTCCTAATGTTTAAGATGTGTATTTACTACTGTAGTGTCTGCATTTGCTAAATTGCATGTATTTCATTAAAAGACAGAGTAAACCATGATTATAGTTCATTCAGTTTGACATTTTGTGATTTATTCTAGAAATAATGCAGGTTACTATTTTGGAGCTTATAGTCTGCAGCAGAAACTATTCTACTAAGTCTAGAAAAAATACTAAGTCTCGGGGGCCACTGAGTCATAGAAAGAAAAACCTGTATCATTAGTTGCTGTTATTCAGTTCCTCATGGGTCTTTTATGTGGAGTATTTTACTCAAAAATTCAGAAAGTGCAGCTTCAGGCTGCTGAAAATGTATCTTTCATATGGGTTTGGATAAAGCTGAAAGAAATTGTTATTGAAAATTGGCAACATGCAAAGAAATGGAAGGTGGTTCTTTTATTTGAAGTTGCTGGTTTGGAAAGGAATGTAAACACATGGGAGGGAAAAGAAGGAAAGGAAAAGGTGACTACAGGAACACAATGCTTGTTGTGCCCTTTTCAATTCAAGAGTTATCAATTTTAGAAAGAATTGAGCAAGAGTTAATAATGCCTTGCTGACAGGATATCTGCTTTGCTATTTTTAGGGAGTTTAGCAGTATGCATATGTCCATAGATGGCTCCAACAAAGGCAGCCCTTATTGTTTTCAAGAATGTTTTGAGAACACCAAATATTAGCTTAGAAGGTGAGACTTTATTAGTTTTCCTGATTTTTTTTTTTCCAATTTAGATTAGTTTTGGGAGAAAAGCTGTCTAAAGGTCAATACCTGATAATTTTATTATTAATAAAATATGCATCCAGTCTTCCAGATATGGGATCTGCAATAAAATGGAGTAACAGAATGCACAAATGTTTGTTGTTAGCTTTTGGTCTTTTTTTCATTCTGAAGATTTAAGTGTGGAATTGAAGATTTTAACTTGGTGGTGAAGTCAGCTTCATGTATTGTTGCATAATGGGGGTTATACAAACCAAAGGAAATTCAGTGAGGTATTGAAGGAAAAAGATATGCTATTCAAATTCTGCATAGGTTAATAACTAAGGTTTTAAGAGAATACCCTAACAATAAATGGTTTAGAATTCAGTTTATTAAAAAGTAGATGTTTTTCTTTATCTTTTGTGCCTCCTTATTGAAAAGTGTCTGAGATCATGCATGCATGTTTTTGCCTCTGTTTAATGTTAGCAATAAATAAGGCACATTTCACATGACTTAGATTTATTTTGGTGTGTTTTTTTCTATGGTGTTAGCAATTTCTGATACATTGTTTTCCATTGAAGGTTTTTACACTTGCCCCTCTTATTTGAAGGTTAAACTCCTTTACAGAGACAGTACCAAATACATATATATGCATAATTTATAAACCACAGCATTTGGTTTGGAGTATCTAGAATCTGATGACAGGAGTGAATATTCAGCTCTGCAAATCCATCTTTGGATGGGAGTCTTAATCAAGCATTTGTGCCAAGCATTGATTATCTGTTAATCAGCTCAGATAAACCTGAACCTGAGTATCACATGATACATGAAAAGGGCAATTTTTTTGATTCAGAGACAGTCAGCCTTAAGAGGGAATTAAAATTCCAGAGATGAGCTGCTAGAAAACTGAACTGGAAAAATATTTTTAGTTGTACAAGATGGAGATTTTGCTGTTTATTCAGAGCTTTGTTTTTCAAGGTTTTAATTATTCCCGTTTTTTACACCTTTACTCAGAATCATGAAGTATCTAGTATGATAGATTGTAGATAAATATACAATACTGTGCTGGACAAACTGATTGCTTGTCACAAATTGGATGAATAAATAGGATTTCCTTTTGCTTCTTTGTAAACTGAATCTGGATCTCACCCAATTTTGCTTCAGACTAACAGACTGATATGCTTCCACTTTTGTGATGATTGTGAAAGTGATAATTCTCACTCTGTTGTAAGGTGGTTTTCACTTAAAAATGAAAACAGTGTTTATGGGGAAAAGCTGCATGTTTTACCACTTTATCTGAGATGCAGTCTAAACTTTTCTAGGTTGAACAGCAAATTGAGAGCTCTGCAAGAAAAAATTTCTTTAGGAGATTAGATTTAAATAATGTTTCCTCTGAGAGCTGTGCAAGAAAAAAATTCTTCAGGAGATTAGATTTAAATAATGTTTCCTGCTGCTCTTTACCATCAATAATTAATTAAAAAATAGCCATCAGAAAAAAAAAACAAGAGGAGAAAACTTTTGATTTTCAGATATAAGTATCTTAACTTACTAGGAGTTCTCATCTCATCTACCCCCTAAAGTCAAACTGTGTCTTTGACCATGAAACCTTTCCCCATGATGTATTTTCTCTAAAAGAGCTTTGGGATTATTGAATTTCTTGTAAATGGTAGAGTACTGTTGACTGTATAATAATTTTGCACTAGAGAGATGCTGTATATCTATTTTACTTGTGCTCATGTTTAGTCTACATCAAGAATTTCAGTTAGCTTCCAAGTGGAAAAAAAAAAGGAGAAAGCAAAGCAAAACAAATAAACCATCCTGAGCCATGAACAGTTTCAGCACCAGTCCAGGCAGTATTGCCAAATTGGCAGGATATGTACAATCTGTCATCTGTCATGCTGTTGCATTTTGTGACCAGCAATTCATTGTTAACCATCTGTTTAAATCTTTTTCACATCCTGTGGTTACACTCATTTCATAGTTAATCTTAAAGTATGTTAAAAAATTGTTACTGACCTAAAGTGCATTAATGTAAATGTATAGATGAATCCATATGGTTCTAGGCTAGGAAGTTATTACAACTGTGTCCTTGACCCGTAGCATATTTGACAGTGGTTAATTAGGCAGATCTATTAGCCAGAGAATCTCTTTACAGAAAATCCATGGAACTGAAATGATCAGCCTCTGCAGCTGTGTACCTAATAACTTTGCAGTGTTTCTGGGTCAAATTTTTAAAAAAAATGTAGGCTAGATCTGCATCACTGTGAACAATTTATTTCTATACACAATATTTTATAAGGCATCATGTCATTCAAACTTCATTTGAGCTAAAGTTTCTCAAGGCTCAAAAGAAAGTTGCCTCTGATGGGACTTTCTCTATTTAGTCAGTGTAATTAGGATGTTCAGAGGTTTGATCTGCTTTCAGACATGTGGTTATAACTGTTAAGCCTTAATTTAAGATAATGTAGTTAAATTTTAAAACAATTTTATTTATGATGAATATAGTAATAAATTACATTTCCTACCCAGCTGTTGTTCTGGCACATGCACTGAGATTAGTAGTCAGCTGTGCAGTGTGTGTTTCCCTGGGCTGAAGAGGCTCATGAGTAAAAGAAGAAAACAAGCAAAGTGCAAAATCCTTTATGAACCTCTGACTGCTGCCTTAGTAAGATATTTCAAGTGTGCTTACTCTCAGGAAGAAGAGAAAAAAATGCATGCATTTATGACTTGTACTTCACCTCTGGTTTTCAGCATAGAATTGTACATTAAAAAACAAACAAACAAAACACCACTCAGCAGTTAATGTTTATACAGTGTGTTTCCTTACAGTGTACAGGAACTAAAGCTTAAGAGTCAAATACCAAGTTGTTATGACAGAAGTCCATGTGACATTTAAAAGCTAAACTTAATTCCAGATAATCTGGAGATCCTATAACTAAAGTAGATTAATGGCTTATGAAATTGAAACAAACCCATCAGCCCTTACAGGCAGTTGTGGGATCACTGTAGTTTTTCAATATGCTATTTAGGTATATTGAAAAAGAGAGTTTATAAACTGATAATTGTGTCAGTTTGGTGGGAGGACATTACAAAGAGTTAGGACCCACAAGTTTTAGTGAGTTTTGAATGTTTTATTGCTTCTCTGTATGCACATGGCCCATATTAGCCATTGATTTATAATTTTTTCCTGTGTCTGATATACCAACCATAAGCCAGTTATGAGTAAATCATGGCAACCTCACTATTCCATTCTGAAGACTGAAATTGCATCACAGAAAGCCTTGAGTAATAGGGCCCAGCCCTCCCATCCTGCCATCTCATGTTTTTAATAGGAAAGTGCACATATTAATATAGTTTGCAAGAGGGTGATTGTACTGCTAGAAGTTCATAGCATTTTCTTAGCTATTCTTTTTTGAAAAAATTGTGGTTGGTTTGGTTGGTTTTGGAGTTTTGGTTTTTTTATATTTTATTCTGTAGTTTCAATGTTGGCATGATACAGGATTGAAGATGAGGATTAAGCATAAATGGTAAAACCTCCAAAAGTCTTTTGAGTTATTAATATAATTTCCTTCCTTGACCCATCCCTGTTCCTTATATATGTGTTGAATACCCTGGATTTATTGGGTCTGGGTAAGGAATGTAAGGCTGAGTAGTTTTCTTACCAGTGGCTTTCTTTCTGTAAGTAGCTCTAGGCACAGCAATCATTAAACTGGAGAAGCAGATGTACCAGTGCTCACAGGAGAGTCACCTGCCTCTTCCAGAGCTAGTGAAAAGTCACATATCTGGCAAGTGTGTGACTTGCTTCTTCTGATGAGTCAGTCAGCGGAAGGAAAAACACATGGAGGAGTATCAATTAACTATAATTATATAAATAAAGAAAACGTAGTCTTAGTGAGACAGATTGGCTGAATGCAGCCAGGTTTTGTTCTCTTGAAATGCCATGTCAAGTGTCATCCTCTCACATGTGTATTCTGAAGCACAAAGTTGTACATTGAAACTCTGACTTCCTGCTGCTTCATCTGAACTATTTCTACAGCTTGCTTTCCCTGAAGGCACCAGTATTAGTATATCCACATCCCTGAATGTGTCTGTATTCTGGGACACAACTCAGAACAATGTGATCTGTCTCTTCTTTTCTCACTTCATCCTTGAAATTTTAGCTGTGACATGACAAAAGCTGTGCCTTTCCTCCATTAGCTGCAAGGAAGCTATTATTTCTACTCTTTTAAAAAGATGTTTACTTGTCTTTTTCAGATATCAAGTTTTTCTGCTTTGTTCTCTTAACGTCATCTCTCTGTTTTCTAACATCTCCTCATACTGCAGCTGCCTGCTTTACTTGTCTCATCTTTTCTTATATTCATTCTGTATTGCTCCTTCTCCTCACTGCTTCTTTTGTTTCATTCTCCAAACTTTAAAATTGCCCACGTATTTGCAATACCAAGTGTTTTCACACCAAGCATTTACTTTAGTTCCAAGAGGTAAATGGTCAGACTTTTAAATTCTGCTTGTTATATGTCACTGGATATCACAGAATCACAGAATCAGTTAGATTGGAAGAACCACAATGGGTCATCTGGTCCAAGCTCCCAACTTGAGCAGGGCCATCCTAGAGCACATGGCACAGGATTGCATTCAGATGGTTCTTGAATATCTCCAGTGAGGGAGAATCCACGACCTCTCTGGGCAATGCTCAATGACTTGCGCTGTAAAGAAATTATTATTCATATTCAGCTGGAACTTTCCTGTGCATAAGTTTTTGCCAGTTACCTCTTGTTTTATTGGTTTCCACAAGTGAGAAGAGCCTGGCTCCATCATCTTGGCACCCTCTGTTCATGTACTGAGAGTCCCCTCTCAGTTGTCTCAACAGGCCCAGCTCCCTCAGCCTTTCATCATAGATGAGGTGCTCCAGTCCCGTAATCATTTTTGTTGCCCTCTGCTGGACCTGCTCCAGGAGCTCCATGTCTCTCTTGTCCTGAGGAGCCCAGAACTGGACACAGTACTCCATGTGTGGCCCCATGAGGGCTGAGTAGAGAGGCAGGATAACCTTCCTCGACCTGCTGGCAATGGTGTTCTTAATGCATCCCAGGATTCCATTTGCCTTAATCACAAGGGCACACTGTAGACTCATGGGCATTGATCTTTTTTGCTTATATTTACAATATTTATATCCAGCTGTAGCCTTTAGAATGCCTAGTCTCAGTTCAGGATGTTTTTCATTCCATATAGTCCCTCCACCCACAATAGTTTGCTTGTGTCACTTGGGCTTTCAGTTGTGCACACTGTCTTACAGTTGGCACAGATAGATGTTGCTTAAAGCATGTCACATGTTCCAAATGCTTTATCCTAGTGGCAAATACAGATGAGTAAAATTAGCTAGCTAAGTGGCTGACCTCCAGTAGCTGAACTATTGTTAATCAATCAAAATTGTTTTTGTCTGGGGGACTTTTCCACAGAGTCTAAATCAAGGATATTGCTCCATTTATTTTGACCTTGACTGCTGCTTTATTTTATTTTTTGTTTCCGGGACATTAGTTAAAAGTTAACATTCATTTGTTCTTCTTCATGCTGTCAAAGAATTTGTTCAGTTCTGGTGGAGTTTAGGTTTACTGCTGAAAGTTTTTTGATTTTTTCTGGTAGAATTTAGAAACATCCCATTCATGTACTGTGACAAGTCAAACCCACACATACTCTGTACTGAGGTGTGTGTAGACACCAGTGAATATCTGACTGATTTAAGATACAGATACACCTCAGATAAAGGTAAGCAGAAGACTCTTTGCTAAGTGAAGCTGCAACATATGTATATATATATATACATATACACATATATTTGACAAAATTACACTAATCTCACTTGCACTCCATTCTCTCTAGAGATAGTATAATGTGTAAAAACTGAAGCTGCAACAGGTATTGTCACAATGTGTGCTTGAATAGTTTTCTGATAGGCATTGATTACTAAATCCCCAAGTATTTGATCCCCAGTCTGCCATTACCTGCAATCTGTTCTCTGTGATTTTGGAACATTTTCAATGTATGTCAACTACTGGGCTCAGGGATGGGATTGCTGAGAAATGGCATTTTCTGCAGGATTAAATAAGAGTAGTCACAAGTTGGTCAGATTTCACAAAGTTCGATCTGTAGCACTGAGGCTCTCTCTTAATTTTTCCAGGATCCTATTGTTAAAGAAAAATAGTTGGAGAAATGAGAAAGACATCCTGAATTGAGGTGATTTTGACAGCTAAGAAATTCTTACATCTTTGTCTTTGATTAAATATGCTTCCAGAACATAATTCATTTTCCAACCATTTTAAAACTACTTTAATCCTTGTGTTAGAAGTTGCCTTCTAATGTGTCTGTATCCTGTAGGAAGAAATTTACTGACAGATTTTCAAGAGTGGCTTTATTATGTGTTTACAAATCTGCATCTGCTGTGTGAAATCACACTCCTGCATGTTTACTAAGTTGAACATCACACATTTGTATGGACAGTTTTCTATTAATTACTCCAACTAGATGTAACTACTCAATAGAACACTCTGAACTACTGTAATATGCTTTGGACCAGTGAAACTTGGTTGATATTAGTAAAAAACAGCCAGTAGATCCAAAGCTCAGGTTGCATTGCTACTTACTGAGTTGCTTACTGAAATGTTTACAGTTCTTTACACTGACTGAAGCTCTTACAGGTGAAATTACAAAAGTGACATTTTAGAGAGCTATGTTGTGTTACCAGTCAATTCATTATCAGTTATTCCATATAGAGGTTTTCTTCCCTTTTTGACATGTCCACTATCAAAAACAACCTGAATCCAAAGTGGAGAAAAAGAGCATGAAGCTATCCACAGGTTTCATGAAATCTTACTTAGTATCTAAAGCCTTTTCACAGTATTAAGTATACCCAATATACTTTTGAACAAGATATTATAACTGCAATGCACAGGACAGTGTATGAAGGGATATTTGCATGTGTTCTGATAGCAGGAAAACTGCAGTGGTAATTAGCTTAGCCTGAGAAGGGGAAAACCAACATTGAATGATTACACCTGTCAAAATGTAATCATCTACAAGAATTGTGATGGCTTCTGTGACTTCTTTAGTAGCCTTTATCCAGCTGCATATAAATATTACTTAGAGAAAATGTCATTCAAATCATGCCACTGACAAGGTCATTACATACTTCATATTATATTGGTTTGAAATTCCAGAGCAATCTTTCTTGCCTTATGATTCCAGCTGTACTACACCAAAGGAAAAAAGAGAAATAAAAGAAAGACATGGTGGGGTGAAAGATGACCTTTACATTTATCTGATAGCAAGCTGTTAGCAAATGGATTTACAAAAGAATTGGATTGCACTAGTGTATCATTCTAGAATAAACATCTAAATCTGATCTTTGTTAATCTAAAGATCCATAATGGTGACAGCCATAGCAATTATTTAAGGCAAGTATGGGCATACAAGTTTTTCACTTGCATCCTTCTTTTGCAGGTAATATTTAAAAATTCAACTACATGTTCATCTGTAGCTGCAAAACAGAGTTTCCTTAATAAACTTTCCTTTAATGCAACTGTGGCCCTCGTTCTAATTGTACTGCTAAATATTATGTAACAAAAGTGGTTAAATTAGAAAATAAAAGGAAGGATAAGAATAAAGGGAATAGCAGGGAAATAGGTAAAATTTGTTTTTTCAGGTTTAAATGCTGTGAGGAAAATTGAAAGCAGACTATAATTATTTTTTTTCAGGTTTAGATGCTGTGAGGAAAATTGAAAGCAGACTGACCAGAGTAAGAGTTTCAATCAAGTGAAATATTGCTGAAAAGTAGAAAAAAAGGGTAACTCTCTTCATTGCCAACAGGTTAGGACGAAGTAGAAAATGTGATCATGTTAGATTTTAGTTAGATATTAGAAGCAACTTCTTAGCAAAAGGATAAAGTCTTACAAAAACAGAGCAGGAGGGAGCATGAAGTGGTCATTTAGTCCATCCTGTTTACCCTAAATAAGTCAACTGTTCTTGCCTCTTGCCAGGAACATGTTTGGGTAAAGATTCAGCAGTCCTAGTGATTCACTGTGTTTGACTTCATAAAAATTCTCTATTATGAAAACTGAACTTGTATACCTTCATTTTTAATGCAAGTAATAATAATTCTCTATTATGAAAACTGAGCTTGTATACCTTCATTTTTAATGCAAGTGTTTCTTTTCCTACGTGCTATGGATTTAAAGAGTGCCCTTGGTTTGTGTGGCAGAGTTTTTGTCATACCCACCCACTGTTCCTTCAGTCGCTTTTCTAGGTTAAATAACCTCAGTACTTTCAGTCTTTCTTGTTAGGTCCAACTTCCTAGTCCTTAAATCTTCTTCTAGTCTTAAATCTTCTTGCTGTCTCCAACCTTTTTTCAAGTTGTTGACAACTTTCTTGGGACTAATATTACAGCTAAAATTGTATTGAAGCTTAATTTAAGGATCAATTAATGTATCTTGCACATTTACAATCCATCCTACTGCTAAAAGGGGATTTTAAAGAAAAAAAGTTAGACAGTCAGAAAAGATAAGTTGATTTTTTTTTTTGTTAAATGAAAGGCTCTCTGACACATCAGAATATCTTTTATCTATATTTTGTACTTTCATTTGCTATAATTCCACACAGTAACTGTAGTGTTTATTGTCTACAGTCTGTAACTATGAAGGATATAAAAATTCTTTTTTGTCTAATAGTATGTGTAGGGACATTAAAGAAAAGTATCAATGGAGTTTAAGTAAGTTAAGAGTTTGCTACCTTGCCATACTGAGCTGGTTTTCTCTTCTGAGAACTGTGTTAGAAAGGAGAATGAAGTGATGGCTATGAGTACTTTCCACAACTTTCCCCATTTCTAAAGCACCAGACCCACATTTCCATTCTTGTGCTGACATCAGATGTTTCTTGTGAAGTACAAGTCATCTCTGGTGATTAACTGGAATCTTTTCAATATCAAGAGCTCTTTCTGATATTCACACACTTCAGTGCTTGAAATCAAATACCAACTTCATTATCAGTGACCTGAATGACCTTGAATAACATCTGACGAGAAAAATAAGGTATTTAACAGGGAAATAAGTTGACTCAGACCGCGAATCTGACTTCAATGTGTTTTACATAGATGTAAAGATGCTTCTGTCACCCTAAGCACCTAATCCTAACCTCCTCTGACTTTAACAGGGCCCACTCTACATGTCATATAGTTGTCCATGATCCCTGCTGAAAATGGGGAATAGAGGATGTTAAGAAAGGAAACAAATTTCAATTAAAATAAAAAAATGTTTGTTCCTTTGCATTACAAAACCAGGTAGAATTGATTTGAAGTCACAGTTACACAAACCCCTAAAACTGAGCTGAACAGCAAGGAACTCATATGTGTTCCACTCCCATATCAGCACACTGTATCATAAATTTCTCTTTATATTAAGCCTTTCCACTTGTTTTGTAATGTTTCCTGTGGAGCAGTTTTGCTTCTGAGCATACTAAATGACAAAATGCAGGGATGACATACATTAGCCATCTTTAAAGAATTAATGACTATATTTTGTTGCATTCATAAACCATAATTCTCTTGTGTGCCTATATTTAATTTTTTTTTTCCTGTCTAGGAAAGGATTTCTGGTAAGAAAACCCCGGCATTATTTTGCAAATATTTATTTTTTCATTCACAGATCTTATATAAAGAATTTCAAATGAAGCTGAATTTAGCAGAAAGAACAGCACTATAATTACATTTTTAATTTGCACAAAATTAGTGTGGGTGGAAAAGAATATAAATAAGTGTCTCCCTTGCTAAAAGCCATTGAGTTTCAGATTTTAAAACTTACCTACACTTTATTAAAAACAATTCACTTCCTATGTTTTATTTTTAGCTTCCACTACATGCACCTAACTAATGTTGGCAAACAAAATAATGAGAAAACATCTTTCAATGATAAAAATTGTTCATGTAGTTAAGTACAAAATGCATCCATAATAAAGACTGTAAAGGAAATCATTTATCTCTCCTGGAGACATGTTTTTCTAATGCACTAGAATATGGGCATTTTCAAATTGCATCCATCCTCTCTGGGGAATGTCCTTTTGATACTCAGCCCAGTGCTAAACTGCAGAATAATAAATATGCTAAGTATTCATACAGGTAATCTGAATGAGGTGTCACTTCTGTAACAGTTCTAAGAAATAGGTCATGGCAAGAAAACAGTACAGTTCATCACTAATTATAAGATGGTTAAAGACAGTAAAGACAGAACCTTGAAGTCAATGGCCCTGAATGGGTGTAGGTTTTCCTTAGAAATTAAAAAGCTTGAAGAGTAATTTCTCTAGAGCATAACTCTTTGTAGCTTTTTAAGCTCTCCAGTGCCTTTGTAGTCTAACTTTTCTGTCGTGTATTTCCTTCCTGAAGTTGGCTCAGATTTGAAAGCCCTACATGCTAATACATTGTTTTGTCTTTTCATACAGCTTTTTATAATTTGATGGAGATCAAAATGTTCTGGTTTTGTGCTTAAGGTTGATTTTATGAGACCATGACTTAGAGGAAACCTAAGGCACATTTTAAAATGAATCTTACTCTTTATTCTTTATGCTATAGATTAATTCATATCCCTCTTCAGTAGGGCGAAGACTTTGTAGTCATGGCAATTTTGTCACATTATAATTTTAATTCTTTTTCTTCAGTAAAAAAATAAGTTAGTTAGCAAGTATTGGACCTGTTTTCTCTGTACAGCCATGTGTTCAAAGTTGGAGGTTTTAGTGTTTTCTTATATTAGTCATTCTTCTAATTAGAAGGAAACTTTCAAGATGTGGCAGAATGTGTTTTTAATATGGACTCACTAATTTATGGCACTGCAGATTCTGTAATATAGACAGCACTTATAGATAACATTGAAAAAAATATAAACTGTAAGTGTGCTCATTATTGGCCTTGGCAGAGCTGTCTCTTGGAGTTTAACAAAATAATGAGTTACTGTTTGCCATCTTGCAGACAGGAAGCTGAAACATAAGAAAATGTACATATTGCCCTAAGCTAAACATATGGAGCCAAGAGATATTACAGAAAGTGATATGGCTTACAATATGTAGTTTGGTAGGTGCTCATTTTGAAAAGATTTTTATATTCAGTTATGACAGTCCAACATTTTCTACTGACCTTCACAGTTAGTTAAGAACAATTAAAGCACCCCAACAGAGATTTGAATGAAAATGATCCCTTCACCTGGCTCGAGGGAGAGAATTGCAGCTCTCAGTAATTGTTTTACAGCAGAGCATGTAGATCTGATCCAGCTCTTGCTTTGCTCAGGTGAATGCAATGCAAGGGATTTGCATAAAACCAACATCATTTTTTCCAGTTAAAGGGATGCTTCCCAGCCTCTGGGTCTGAGAGGAAATGTTGACTGAGCTCTGAACGGGTGCCTGGGTCTCTAGGCTGTTCCTCAGCCTGGCTCACATCCCAGGTGTGAGGGATTGTGCTGGTTTTAGCTGGAAACCATCACAGGTACAGGCAGTGCAGGCACTGAGGGTCAGGCTTGTCTGTCTCAAAGGCTGAGGCTGCTACAAACAGCAAGGATCAGTTTGATCTCCAGTGGTTGGTTGCTAAATGCCTCTAAAAATACATACACTTACCATGCTAACAGCACTAAAAGACAAAAAGGCTTTCAAATGAAGTGGGTTAGTTGCAGTCTTACATTTTAGAAGAATTTGACTAGACATACATTAAATGCTTGCAATTGCCCATGTAAAAGTAGATGTTGGTGTCAGTCCAACTCTAAATGGATACCTGTCCCTAGCTAGAAATCTTGTCATCTTCAGCACAGAAGCCAAGAACTGAAGGGAAATATATTTCTGTGTGTATTGTCCATGGAAATAGTTTAACTTTCCTCT
>NW_008650411.1:0-17899 GCF_000695815.1 Acanthisitta chloris
AAAAAAAGCTTTAAATTTTTATTTATCACCAGCCAACACGACACACAGTCCTCATAACGGATGGCCCTGCCTCACCTCTCTGGCTGCAAAGCACTGTCCTTTGCTTTGGTTGTCACCCACACAGCTCAGACACTGAGTTTGGCCTTGTTGTGCTCACTGCCCTCAGAGGCTACCCCAAGTGGGGGTCCTCAGGCTCGATGTGGTGCTTGGGTGTGCATGAAACCAGGGCCTGCCCAGTCCTCTGAGTTATAGTTATGTGAACCTTAACAAGGGTATTTTAACATTGTCCCACTCAGCTGTGTTTCTTCTCAGTTGCTGTGACTAGGACAAATGCACCTCAAACAGCATCTCAAAAATAAAAACATCTAAACTCCACACTACTGTAGCCAAGCCACTCTTTCAGAAATCTTTCTTCTTTAGTCTGCCCATTCCTATTAATTATCTATAATCAGGCAAAACTGAAACTCCCCATTACATGCACAGACTCTCTCACATGATTGTAATTCATGAAGGTAAAAATTCCCCAACACAGGGCTTTTTCATCATGTCACAAGGGCCTTAGGTCACTCTCATGCTGTTTCATTTATTAGAGCAGAAAAAGTTCTAGGACTCCACTCACCAGTGTGACATCTCCAAGGTCACCGTGTCCCTGTGCTGACTGCTTGCTCTCAGCTCACCAGAGCACACAGCCTGTAGTCCTGCTTGATTTTGTGCTTTGCCACTTAAGTGAAAAATATCCTTTTCCACTTCAGTTCTCCCAAAGCCTTCACCTTTTCTTGTTGGAGGAGTAGCTTGCCCAAGCTACCTGCACATGCAGCATCTCAAGGCTGTTACATGAATTCATCAAGGCTGAAAAGAACTTGCAGAGTTGTGGTTATCATTGCATGCAATCTTCCCCATACCCACCCATTGCTACCAGGCCCGTGCAACTCCCAGCTCGAAGCTGACAGTTTCATCTTTAAGTCTGTCAACACTTTCTGTGGCGTGATCAGTTTGTGAGAAATTAATCTCTTTTCCTTTGCCTCCAGATACAGGGCACACAAATAGAAGAAACTCATTAGTTCAAGATCTCTCCATTCTTGGTCATGTTTCAGATATTCTCTTTCAGAAAAAGCTTTTCATTAGAGCTGAATGGTGAAATAAGAGATAGCAAGTTGAGCAAGAAACCTTGGCAGCAGCCAGAACTGTGGCCTGCCTGTTCTTCCTACTACCACTGGATTTTAGATAAAGCTTGCATTTTTCCTTCTGAACAAGGAAGGAAGAAGTCTGAAAATTAATTAAATGTAGTAGTCAGCTAGCCATCTCAAAATTACTCAGGCACTTAAGTCTCGTTTAAATGCTAATGAAATGCCTTAGGTGCCAGATAATGGGCAGTGCAAAACTGACAGAGAATATCACCTGCGGTGGTGAAGAACAAAAAGGCACTTGTAAAAGGAAAAAGTAGCCCATAAATTATGAACTGATTAACAATGCACAGTAGAATTATTCTCAATTAACAAGCACTTAATGTAAGATTAGCTTTCTGTGTGCTGACTATGAGCTGTGCTTTTACTGCACTGCTACTTTCACTTTTGTTTTTCTTCAGAGGTAAAGCTAATGCAAATAGCATTAGCTTTAGACTTCATAGTAACTGGTGTTCAGCACAAAGTAACCCTCTCTCTAAAGCGGTTAATGTGAATATAATCTATAGCCTAACTGCTTATTTCAAGTGCCAAGATAGCTCTGTGAACAAAAATTGAAACAAATTTGATATGTTCTCTGAGAAGAAGGAGCTGCGATCAGCTTTTGACAGGGCAAGCTGTTACACTTTGGTCACAGTGAAGCCCAAACTGCCTAGAACTGTTATCACAAAAGGAATTTTATTTTTCTGTATGTTTGGTGTTTTGTGGGTTTGTGATTTAGTTGTTTTGTTCTGTTTTTCTTTTTCCTGTCCCTGTTTTGGAAAGCTACCCGGTGCTGAATTACATCCTCTCTAATACATCCTGTCCATCCCATTAACTCCAGTTAGCCCAAAGACTTCCTTGTGTGGGAGGAGCCGTTGTGGGGCACAGTGGCTGGCCAGGCGTTCAGGATCCAGCCAGGTGGGCAGCTACTCTCGCCCAGTTCACTTTGGGTCAGCTTTGTTGGCCCCCCAAAACCCCTTGGTGAAGTTTACTCTTATTTGTCACCTTTGTTTTCTCTTTCTCCTCTTAGAGCCCTGTTCTCCCTCCAGCTGTGCCAACCATCTTCACTTTCCATCAGGCTGTTTTCCCACCAGGCATGGTTTTTGTGTTACTGCTTCTGTAGCTGTCGTCCCCTCCATGCTGGTAACCAAGACAGTTTTTAAGCCTGTGGTTTACATCAGATTGAAAATTTAACAGTGTTGTTCTCTCCACTTTAGATAGTTAGTCATTAAAGCTCTGAAAGTTATAAAGTCTCTCCACTTTAGATAGTCATTAAAGCTCTGAAAGTTATAAATTAATTTATCATCTTTTTTGCATCCTGATTCATTCTTTATTTTAGCTTATCAAGCCTTCTTTAATTTTTCTTTATTGGTGCTTTTCTTTGTAAAGAAAAATGAATATTTACTAATAGAATACTCCTTATTTATAATGTCTCTAGAATCTTGGTAAATAGCATAAACAGGGGAAATAGGTGTATGTTATTAGTGGACTCCTTTGTGGTGATTGATTGGATGCATTGAGCCTGATCATTGCTAGCTTTAAGCTAGGAAAATTTGTTTTATTCCCTCCTTCTCAAGTAAAATAAGGACCACCTGTGTGGATGCCACAGCCTATACAGGTTAAACATTTCCTCCTTGTGAGTCCAAATCAATGAAACAACGACTAAATCTTTTCATTCCAGGAAACATGAGAAGCCTTTTGAGGAACTCAAGGTTACATACTTACCACATTAAATATGGCCCATTTTAGGGACTGAAACTAATCGGAAACTTCTCAATACATCATAGGCTGAACAGCTTGATCCTCAGCCCTTGCTGTGAAGCATTAGCCTCATTTTACAGATGGTGACTGGAGGCAATAAACATTTATACATGCAAGGAATCAACTGTCAAAGAATCGAAACCAGTTCTTCCGAATTCCCACACAGCTACCAACTACTGGGTTGTCCTACCCTGGCCTGACATAGACCTTTTCTGTTTCTTCAAATGCAGCAATACATGGCTAGAAAAAGAAAAAAAAATTCAGATTTCATATCTACCGTTCTTGACAGAGCCAAGCAAGTTATGGGAGTAACACGTAAATTATCTCTGCTCTTACCTCTTGAAGTGAGCTGCCTGCCTTTGTTTCCTTTTCCTTTATGGCAGGGAAAGATGATGCAGAAATCTGTTGCTTGGTGTGGTTTAATTGTGGTCCATCAGCTGTGCAGGAAGGGCTTGCTGAGTGATGTATTTGAGCTATGTTTGACATTCACTATGAATACCAATTAAGTAGTGTTTGGCAGGTAAACAGCCAAACTTTCAGAGTGATCCTTGCAGTGATTTATGTTAGTTAATGTCACGGGAGACGAGGTGCAGCTTTGCCTATAGACTTGCATGTAATATATTGCTTTAGCAAGAGAGGGAGCGGGTGCAAGCTGTGGCACAAAGAGCCTGGTGGGTCAGGAGCAGCCCAGCACGTGGGTTTGGACAGATGTCACAGGAGGGGAGCAGGCAGCTGCCCTGCATTATTCCTACTGGCACCACTAACTCGCAAAAGCACAGCTTTTTCATAAGAAAGGTCTGTTCTGCAGTTCAGCATGGGAGCTCAGCAGATGCCATTTGGGGCTCCACCACCACAACCCTGTGGCACCTTCAAGTCAAATCACTTCAGCCAGTTCACATAACTGAATCAGTACAAATATCAACATAGTCCAAACTAGTGACATCCCAGTGGTCTAACAGTACATTTCCAACAGGTATAACAGTACATTTACAAGCACATGGAAATAAACTAAGAAAAAAATCAACATCGTTTTCCTGTTGTGTTGACTTAACTGACCTGGATGTTATGACTACTTAGGCAGATCCATACAAAAAACTCTGCATGCAGAGAAACCTCTCTAGGCCTTTGTAACCATCTTTGGAGTTGCATTTCTCTGGGAAAAAAAGAAAAAAACAGAAAGAAACCAAGCATGAGAGCCATAAGATCTGAGAACACATCCAGGAGATCTTATTTTAGCTGCTGCCAACAAAAAATACTAAAGCACCTAATAACCATTCCCACAGTAAATAAAATACATCAAATCTTTCCTGACAGAGGAGAATGGAGAGGGAAAAAAAGAAGAAACAGCCACTAAAGAAGTTTATATTTATGCATTTTAAGAATTTGTACCAAACTTGCATACACTAGTGGCATTATGTGTGAATTATTATGCATGAATTATTATATGTGAATTATGTTACAATGATTTATTTGTGAAAACACCCGTTCCTTGTTGGCTTTGCAAGGTTGGCTGCCACATAGATCTGGATGTCTCCAACAGAAGAATGAAACTTGTGTTGTGCCAGTATTTTAAGCTGAAATGCTGTACATAAGTCAAGATGAGCAAGAGGGACAGAAGAGACCATAGGTACAGAAGAGCATCCTACATCCCTAGCTGACAGTCAGAAACTGTCACCTATCTATGCCCTCCCTGGGTTGATCCAGGAGTCACACAAACTGAAGTGTCATCAAGTCTGAGCTGAGTCCCAAAGTGCTATAGTATTTATTCCCAATCAAATTTACATGTTAAAAGCACTTGAGCATTTCTGGTCCCAGCCATTCCCATCAAAAGGCTGTCCTCATCATGTTTGTTTTAATGGCCACCAACCTGTGTCTTATTTCCAGACCAAGTTTAGTCACAGATAAGTTTAGATAGTTCTTCTCCCTCACTGTAGTTTGTCTCCTGGGTATTTTTAAGGGGAAACCGTATCCCCTGTTAACCTTCATTTTCCTGGACTGAACAAGTCAAGGTTGCCCTAACTCCGTTTGTAAGGAAAGATTGTGGCACTCCTGGTGATCTCAGTAGCCTTTCTTTACCCCTGTTCAGATCTGTATTTTCCATGGAGACATCAAAATAATATGTAATGTCCTAAGGACACCTTACTGATGTCATCTTCTGCTATGGCTTTAGTGTTTCCACTGCAAGTATCTTCATTGACATGTCCCAGAATGAAATTTTCTTCTCCAAAGAAAATTGTGTCAGTACTCCAGAGGTACTAGATAATTGCTTGGTTCATTTTATTTATTATTTTTTCTTCCATTTTCAGCTTATGGATAAATGGTATCCATATGTGTGCTCTTGTTATCTATGCTTCTGAATTTAACTTCATTTCACTGTTGTTCTTCTATAGCATTTTTCAGATCTTCCTCCCTCCTGATAGGACCTCCCAACTTTTGTCATCCACAAATGTCATCAGCAAACTTGCAGTTTTCGTGCTTAGTTTATTGATGAAAATATTAAGCAGGAAATATTCCAAGACCTTTTAATTTTATAACCATATATTTATATGATTATATACATGCATGCATATAAACTCCATTAACTACCTTTCTGTCTGGTATTTTTTGTTGCAGTATTACCTGCTGCAGTCTTCTTGCTCATCTTGCACAGAAAATGATGGCCTAGATCAGCATAAGGATAGAAGCAGGACATCAGATGCTGTCCTAAAGTCCAGGTGAATGGAATCTGACACATTCCTTTCGTTTATAATTGCAGTGATGATGACAGCTGTGAAGCTAGTCCAACACGAGCTGCCCTTGGCAAGCCCAAGAAGCCATGCTCAGAGGAGAGCACAGACGTGCTGCAAGTACTGTAGAGATGTTCAAACCAGAGGCAGCAGGAGCCAAAGGCCACTCAGAAGTATGAGTGAGGACAGAAACAGAAAAAGTATTAAAATACAGAGGTGTTTCATGTTGTCTTAGACACAAAACATCATGCCAAGGTTCATAGGGCAGCAGAAGCAGAGAACTGAACAGTGTCATAGAAACATAGACTAGTTTGGGTTGGAAGGGACCTTTAAAGGTCATCTAGTCCAAACCCCATGCAATGAGAAGGGACATCTTCAACTAGATCGGGTTGTTCAGAGCTCTGTTTGTTTCAAAACACGACAGAGAACAAAAGAAAGATGGGGAAACAGTATAATAGGTCTTGTTTAAGGCTGTTAAAACAAGGGTAAAATACTCTCTTACACAGTTTAAGGAAAGAGGAAAAGAAAGAAAAAGTAATTATTGAAAGGCAAGTATCTCTCATCCATGCTTCCTATTGGCAGGGTGAGCACCTAAAATCAATAAATGAGAACATCCAGATATGTGAATATATCTAAGAGCTAATTTTCTGTATTTGCATATGAAAAAACATATCAGCCATTTCCTGTGGAGGATAGACTATATTTAAGAAACTGCAAGTGATGCAGGACCAAATGCAAACTTGCTTTATGTGCTTGTGTTGTGCTGTCTGCAGCATCTGTGCAGCTACAGGTGGAACATGTAGGCACACTCATCAGCCTAGGGCTAAACAGGAGCTGACAGTACTTTGGAGGAACATGAAGTGCCTGCAACGTATTAGCTGTACACAGGCCTGCATTTTCCTTCTTTTCCCATGAGGACAACTCTCCAAAGCACAGTTATACAATCCCCTCAGTCTTTAAGCATTCTTTTAAAGAAAACATGAGTGGCAGAAGAGTGACATCAGTCACCTAGGCATGTTGTGTACATGTTGCATACATGGGACAGGTTGCACAGCAGTAGCTGCAATGTCTGTGCTACATGACAGAAACATATATTAGAGATTAGTTAAAGCAACAGCTGGAAAACTAGTGGAAGGAAAAAACAGTGAAAATGAGAGGGGGAAGATTGTAAAGTTTTAGTCACCACCCTCTAAACTCATATTGTTTCTAAAAATACAAAAGCAGAACGCTGGTAGGAAATGTTGAT
Organism: Acanthisitta chloris; assembly: GCF_000695815.1. Taxonomy (NCBI): domain Eukaryota; kingdom Metazoa; phylum Chordata; class Aves; order Passeriformes; family Acanthisittidae; genus Acanthisitta; species Acanthisitta chloris. Next base: position 6,897 of record NW_008650411.1, read on the forward strand.
GCCAGAAAACTTTCAGCAGGTGAAGAGCCATGCCCAGTGCCCAGTGTATAACTGAGCCTCCTGAATTCCAGGGTTGAATCTGACAGCCATGTCCTAATGCTACTGCTCAACTCCACCTCAGCTTGAGCAAAACTTCAAAGCCTATTAAAATCAAGTAGAAACTTTCTGTGCCTCCAGCTCATAAGTTTAAAATTGGCACTGGACTTTGTCTCACATTTCACCTCTTCCCCAGCCCTGTAGCTCGATACCCCTTGTTAGCCTGACTGGGATGGTTTCTATCCGTCTCACTGGAGAACATTTGTCACCCGGGACTGCTCCAGCCCCTGCTTATTTTGCCGAGAAGGAATTTTGGCAGCAATTAGCTGAAGTGAGTTTCGGGACCTTCAGCCTGTTTGTTTGACCTCTGGAAGTAGATGGCTAATTCAAGGACAATGGAAGCTGTCGTGTTACCTGTTTCCAGCATGAAATCAATCGGCAAGAGTGAGAGTGAACTCAGCCTTTCTGTTTTGATAAGAGGGTGGCTAAAGATCTCTGGAATGAGTAGCACTCCAGCAGCCACTCTGCTGGGTGCAGGGATGCTTGCTATTTATACACCCGGGGGCAGGGCTGGTGAACAAAGTGGATCTTCTGCTCACATTTTATTTTTATTTGCCTGAAACTGAAGAGGAATGGCATAGCTCAAAGCCTTTGTCATCCAGAAGCATGCATGGGCATTATTTTCCCCCCTTTTCGGTTAAAAATTCCCAAAGTTACCAGTATAGCATTATGTCATATATATATATATATTATGATTGTGTGCCTAAATATTGTTTCAGCTTTCCAAACCAGAACCTCTCTAAAGACAACCCTTATAAAAAAAGAAAAATTAACCCAGTATCCCATGTGTAGTGATGATATATGTGGTCTGTGCTTCACATGTCAGCAAACAGAAGATTACTCTACTTGGGAACCTGTTCAGGCAGGAACTCTGTTCCTTGTTGCATGAACAACAAAGCAGAACAGCTGAGAGAGACATGAGGCACACACCAGTTCAGATTTTATATGACAAAAGTCAAAGTAATGGTGTTTCATGGAATTTAATTCACATGCAGAACTATGTTTGAAACTCAATTATACACATATTTATGCTAAGCCTCACTGGAAGCCAATCCAAGTAATCTCAAAGTTTGTAAAATTTTTTTTAAACGACTGGAGACAGAATTTACACATGTTGCAGTGTTTTTTTGCATTTGAGGAAGGGAGTGGTAGCTCTTAATTTTATTCGAAAGTGCCCTTTTCCTGTTGACAGAGATAAGCCCCTGAGAGTCACATCCAATTCTCCTGTGCTAAATATGACCAAAAGGAGTCTTTGGGAAAAGCAGCTAGCACAAAACCCTGGGGAACACTAATTGTAAGCTTATCTTCCATGGTCTGAATAGTTTACAAGGCTATTGCACTTGCTGAGAAGTCAGAAGTCTCAGTAATAAAGACCCTTGGGAAACTGATCCATCAGTTTTACAAGTTTACAGTGCTGCTGGAAATGAGCCAGTCCCTGGAAATGAATGAAATATTTCTGTATTACCTCATATAGCTTGCAACACCATAGTAGCTGAGTAACTTGCAAGTGTTACTGCATTCATCATCGCAGTATCTGAACAACCCAGGGAAACACAAGTACAAGCAGCTGTAAAAATATTTCCACCTCTCTTTTGTGGACAGGGTTTCCACCATACCTAACCCAGCAGGAAAAAATCTCCTCGTAAAGCTTCCCTCCATGAGGCATGACCCAGGCCCTAAGCATGGACCCTGTCCCTCCCCAAGGCAGGTTGCTCTTCTGTTCCCACTCCAACCTGCTCCCAGGCCACCTCTAACAGGGCAGCAATGCTCACCTAACCTCAGTTTCAGTTTCTCACCAGACTAGCTGGTGGATTATGCAATTTTCTGTGAAGACAGAGGCACACAGAAGAATTACCAGATTAGCCTCTGTGGTCCAGTTTCCCTCATCCTACAAACCATGTGGCTTGAGACATGAAACATCCATGTTGTAAAGGGTACTTAGGAGCTGTAGGATCTTTTCCTTAATAGCTGCATGACCTATAACTTAGGCTTTCTCATAGATTATTGCCACTATGCTATTTTTAACATTAGCAGTCACTGGGCATATATCTGTTTTCAAACAAAAGCATGGCTCCAGCCAAGAGGCTCTTTGCAAAACAATTTGTTGCTCCTTTCCCCTCCACCTCCTCTTTTCCTTCCCTCTCCACCCATAAAATTCACATCCAAATTCAGTTATCTCTCTTTAGCTGACAGGAAGTGCCAAAGAAAAAAAATAATTTATGATAGACTTAAGAAATTAATACGTCGTGTATGCAGTACATACACACCATAAACCACTTCACAATGTCATAAGCCAAAACATGTGCTAGGAGCAGGCTAATAAGACTTATTTCAAAATAGCTGATTATAAGAAAAAATATGTGAGATGAGCTGATTGCAAATAGAACAGAGCACATTTTCCATGTCTCACCAAAACCTTTGCACAAAAAAAAGCTTTTAACCAGCTCTGTTTACAACAGAGAAAACAGCATGAGAAATTACTTTTTCCCTTCTTGAACAAATCAGAACTTGACTGCCGAGAAACAATATGCCCTGTCCTGCAGCATTAACCTTACAGCCTCAGGCACTCAGCTTGAAATGCCTCATCAAGGGAACAAACCCTTCTGGAGAGAAGCAGCTCCTTATCTATTCAGAGAGATAGGAGGATGTAAAGGATGAGTGATGGCAGGAAACCCACATTTCATTCCAGTTACTAGTTTTGACCAGCTTTTCATTCCTGCCACTGGAGATCCAAGTGCTTAAGAGGACACCACAAAGACAGGGATGGATGTACACAGCTCCTTGTAAGGAATAGGGAAGATCTTTTTTTGGCAAATAAGTGTGTTTCCACTGTTGTTCAGTCATCAGGATCACCAGATGGAGGGTGTGGGCTTATGGTTTTTTTTGGATCTGTCTAGCCAGACTTTTGCATAACTTTCCCCACCCTGATTCACTGATCTCTCTGCAATGATTTGGGCAGTTCATCTGCATAGTGTTGTCTGACCTGACCATGGTTTCCTATGAAGTCAGCAGTGTAAGGAATGGCTTGATCTCTGTGTAGGTGTATGACTGATCCAGGGGTGGGGCAGGTCGTTGCATCACCAGGGACAGCTCTCATGACAAGAGTCAGCTAGTGGGGCTGAAGCAAGGTGGGCACACCAAACCTTGGCTGTCAAAACTGGGGGCATGTCTAGCAGCTGGGGGTTGTAGTCAGTTGCTTGAGATGGTGTTAGATAGACCTGAGTTAAGAACAAATGCATGGGGAAAATCGTGAGCTTAACAGCATATATAGTTATTGCAAGCCCAGAAATATGCTATATTGTAAATAAATTTTTCATATGATAGAGGTAAATACAGATGTGAGTGAAAGATAGGACAAAATGAAGTATATAGGCAAAACCCCCAAGTGCTGCAGGACTCACTCCATAGCTCTCCTGGATGCCTTAAGACTCCCTTTGCTAGACTGTGGAAATGAAACTGCAAGAAATGGGGATGGCTACAGAAAAAAAAGGAAAGTTAGTAAAAACCAAATGGGAAATGTCAAAGAAATGCATGTCTGCAACAGGGCTGATAAGTGTCATATGAGCTGCAGGAGGGTTTATTGTGAAGTTACTCAGGGTGAGTTTTGAAACAAAAAGCATTAGATGTCCTATTGGCTGTACTAATGCAAAAAAATCTGTTTTCATCTTTTTCATGATAAATAATCTTAGGGGGGTATTCCTAACCCGGAGAGAGGGTGGAATAAATTTAGGCTGGGTGTTGGCAGCCTTGCAAGACTGAAATCCTGGAGCAAACTTCAGAGCAGCTGGGACAAGGCAACCTCACTGATGCTCCTGGATGGTGTTTGGTCTGTTTACAAAAGACTGTGTGGTATGAGCTGAATAGGAAAGTGGTGAACAAGGCTGTATAAAACAAATCGCCTTGCTGTAGGAGAAATCAAATTTAAAGAAAATGCACTGCGAGTTGTTCATCTGCTTGAATACAGGTAGATCCTCTTCTTGCCCTCAGCCTTGTGTGTAGTTTCTGAAACATCTACAGTTTTCTTCAAATTAGAGCAGCCTGGCCCACCCAAGGTACAGCTAGGTCTTAATTTTCAAATAGAAAGAAAAACTATTGAATCTTGAAAAGCATTTTGGCTGTTACTTTCAGCCTGTGCTTTGATGATTGCTGGCCAACCTCTTCATGGCTGGATGTGGCTTGTGAACTGTGGTCCCTTCAGCCTTAGGGAGCACTGCACTTTCTTAAATGTCTCCATTGTGTTGAGAGTGACAAAGGTTTGCTGTCTACTGCCAGTTGTGATGTGGATTTGCACTTTAGGAGTGAAACCAGGAGTATCTCTTTTCACACAGCCTTGCAACTTCCCAGCTGAAAGCTGCAATTACTGAATGGTGAGTTGGGATTGTTAAGGCTAAGACAAAAAGTCTGACAAATGCCTTGTGTGGTGCTTTGGTATCATTCAGACTACAGTCATCATTCAGCTTCATTCCATTGGCTACAAACCTGTCTTGGCCCTAGCTAAATTAAAAGGAAGAACCAAAACAAGCAGGAGTTTTAATACAAGTAACAATACATCAGGTGCACAAAGTTTCCAGAACAGCTAAACTTTACAAATGCAGTCATGGATTTTGGCAGAGCACTGGCATGTTTTGCTGAGGTCACCAAAGGTGTAAAGTGACTATAAGACATGGATTTGATTATCTCTTAGATTTATGGAGGATTTGCTGGCTTGGAAAGAATTTTTAGAATGATTGACATACACAATTTGTGTAAGCTAATGGTGTTGGGATTTTATATACAATTCTATTTATATACAAACTGGGGGTAGGTTTGCTTCTTGATCTAAGCTCATGCGTAGATGAGGGATATGAGTCTCCTTTTGCTGCTTGCACCTTCATTTGGACAGAACCCCACAGCATGTGCCAGATGATCTCACAGCAGAGGGGCAGCATTTTACTCCCTCTGTAGCCTGCCAGAGACCCAGTCAACAACCACCATGGCAATAACAAAATGGCTCTACTAAGAAATGGCATTGGCCAGCAAGGAAGCAAACAGGATTTAATAGCAGCCTTTATGTAATGGATGCAGAATACTTTGTGTACTCCTACTCTAATAATAGCCTATCCAGTGACGAAAGGGATTTAATGGAAAGTTATATGTAGACACTTCATGCTTTAGAAAACATCTTGTAATCTCTGAGTGTTTGTTTCTTTGCTCATCCTCATCATTCCATTCCACTCAAAGCTATGTTTTGGCCATGTATGTGTATGTCCATAAATTCCTTGAGGCAAAAGCAAGGAAAAAAATAATTGATTTAAGATATGAAGGGGACAGGGTGGAGTTGCTCTGCTGATGTGAAGTTATGAACCCTCTTCTAGAGGACAACGGTCGCTTCCCATGGTCTCACCATCAGCCCTGGTGGTGAAGAAAGCCCCAGTCTGGTGAAAATGGGCTTTTACCTTTTTTTTTCCTTTTGTTTTTAAATGCTAGAGGAAGCAGTTTCACAAGGATAGAAACAACATAGGGAAGGAAAGGGAAACAGGCTGAGGATGGGGAAGCAGATGAGAATCAGAGAAACAAAGCCTCTTACCTGTGTGTTGAATGTGTGGGGGTGGAGGAGAAGACATCATGAGGTTTGTAGGTGAATTTGTTGGATTCACTCCACTGTCTGTTGCTCTCCACCTGAGGCAGCTAAGTGAGAGGCAACCCTGTCATCCTTATAGATAGAGAGTTCAGAACCATGGAAATAAATAAAACAAGTTTATTCCAACTGAATTTAAAGGAGAAAAAAGCAGCTGAGAAAAGACTGGGCTAACGCATCCCATAGGTCCACGATAGTTTTTGTTCATCTCTTGTTTTAAGAGTGATTTGTAAGGTCCATTGTTAGTTTAGGGCTATTTTGAGAGCTGAATCAGAGACAGGGATATGAACAAAGAACTGAAAAAAGAGCCAGCTCTACAACAGAGGACAAATTGTAGAAAGCATGACTTTTTCCAATCCTTCCTTCTCCAGAAGCACTGACGTTTTCCCAAAAGTTACTTGATATTTAGTTGCAGTCATATTGAGAGCCACATTGTCCACCTTCCCTCTGGCTTTTTGAAGCACAGCCAGTGCTCAGTAGCACGTGTGGCTGAGAATAATTACCTAGGCCATTCAGGCTGGGAAAGTGAAGCAGACAGTGGAGAAACATCTGTTTCTTCATGAGATGGGGAGGAGAAACTGCTGCTCAGAAACCATTTTAGTTAGAGAGTAGCTACAGAAACTGGATGCTAACTGTAGAGCATGACACAGGATCATGTCAGCTAGCACTGTTCTGTGTGGCAGTCCTTTTCCTAACAGGGTCGATGCAAAACTCTTTCTCTGCTTAACAGGAATGGAAAGCTATTTTATAATTTGCAACTCTCTAAGCTGTATTTTGCCAGTTTCTATTTATGGCAGCATTCTGTCTTGCAGAAGCTGCCATCTTCTCTGCTTACAGCTAATTCCTCCAGCACTGCAATATCCTGAATGGCTTCTTGGGTTTTTTTCAAGAGTTAAGTGTATTCTTGCATTTAATCCAGGACTCACACCAGCTAAGGGGATCTGGACTTGGCCATACATCTACTTTTTAGACTCTGTGAAGAGAGTCTGCCTTTCATAGATGCTAAATTAGATTTTATCTTAAATATAGATCTTAGTTCTGTAGACACTACCACTTGAGCCACTCTTCTGTTATAGAGGGGGTCTGAGATATTGCCAGAGCTGGCCAGCGAGGCAATAGGCTTTTCTTCTAGCCCAAAATTCACACTCTATTGTGAAATGTGATGTTATAGAGGTTTATGAACCTAAATTATGGCTAGACTGTGTGTGTGCCAGGATTTGCAAGTCTCTAGTGCCAGTACAGCTGTCACCTGCAATAACTGAACTGAAGATTTGGAGCATCTGTGGTGAGTTTAAACCCTAAACACAAACAGATGAAACTCCCTCATTCCTAAGCTCAGTGAGTACATCTCAAAAAGAGAATATAAAAATCCTAGCTACTTAGAATTTATTGAAAAAAACTCTTCTTTTAGTATTATTCATACACATGTCTAGGAGAAGAAGGAGAAAATAGATAAAATTACTTTTCTCTTTTTGAAGTTTGTTTCTTTCTGGCTGCCACCTTCATCCTTGTAATCTTGGCACTGGAAATGACTAGGAGGGAGAGACAAAGGATCGTTATCTAGAATGAAAAAAGTGGCTACCTTGTGGTCAAAAAAAGACTGTTTTATTCCCTGGGCTTTGGAGGACTCAGCACAGGACAGTGAAGTCAGAGCAGAGGCAAAAGGAGATTGTTTTCCTGCCTGAGGAGTTTTGACCTTTTTGGAAGTTGTTGGGACAGTTTCAGCCTCTTACATTTGTCTCTGTTCTCACTGTAATTATTATGTTTGAGGGTTTTTTATTTAATTTTTAAATATTTTTTTTAGTGAGTTCCCTGCCCTCTTTGGGGACAGAAAGTTTCTCTTGGACCAGGAGGCTGAACTGTGCACCGTGGACACTGCTGTTCACTTCTCAGTGGCAGAAAATAACCTATGTGAACAAGAAGGTAATACCCATTTTATTTTAGGGACAGTACTGCAACAGGAAGAGATTGTGCAGAGAAAAGGGAAAAGTGCAACAGAGAGAACATAAAAAAAATCCTCAATAAGATCTGATAACTGAAAAGCAAATAAAGGAAAAATTATGTTTCACTTGGTATTTTAATAATGTTTTCATTCTTTGTAAAAGTAGGCTTTTAAAAATAGCCTTCCATGCACTTAAAAATCAAACCTAATCCTGACATGGTTTTTACTGGACAACCTGAAGTCTTGGCTAGACTTGTCTGAGACAGGGATTTCAGAGTCTCTTCCTGCCTTTCCTAGAAAAATGCATCAAGATCCTGGACAGCTAGTCTACCAACAACATTGGCACTAGGTTCTCAAATGCAGATGTTCCTGCTGGAAAAAGAAACCTCACTGATGACACCTAGTGTTTTCCCATATCCCAATAGAGGAGGAACCTCTAACAGCTGCCCAAGAGGCCTCTCCAACTGGTGGCCCTGGGAGGAGAGTACCGGTGGGCGAAGCCCAGGGGTTCTCTTTTTACTCTCTTGAGTCAAAAATAGCTGCTCAACCCACTTTGTTGCCACCATGACAGCAGGGAACAGAACCTCAAGAAATTCACACATGCTGACAAAGCACAAATGAAATCCATCTTTGCCACTTGCCCAGCAAGCTGGTAACAATTCTTCCAGAGTATGTTTGTGCAAGAAGATTTACTTGCATAAAAGCAAATTGCAGCCTAGATACAGTAACGTGCTAGTTCCAAGTTGAGTATGTTTTCTGTAAACCCATAACAGCCTCTGCTAATAAAAAACACTGGAGGTGCAAGAAGTGGTTTCTACTGATCTTCAGTAGAAGAAATGAGCTTCTGACTGTAGATGTCTAATGAGCCTAAGAAAAGAAACTTCTTTTTTAACTACTTTGAAGAAGCAGTATAATGAATTTAACAGTAACCACTTTTAGCAGCAGATCTACCACTGTGTTTTCTGACCCAGCTATGCCTATTTAGCAACTGTATGACAGTGCAGTGGGGAGAAAATCTGGAGTCAGACTTTTCAGCTGATGTGAAAGACTCAATATCAACATTATGATATGACATCCAAAATCACAGTTAGGAAAAATACAGATTGGGTGCAAGTCCATCATACAGGAGTCCTGCTGTTTCTTGCCAAGTGACAAGTGGAATGTTCTGCTGTCTGTGAGGAGCATGGTGTAAAGAGTCACAGATCTTTGTTTCCATTTCCCCCTTTTGGGCAGACAGAAAACCAGCCAAAGCAACTGAGAGGATCAGGAAAGAATGAAAGACTGAATGAGTTTTCCCAAATCTCTTAATCCTCAGATACCAACCCAAACAAAAAGGACCAGTCACATGTTTTGCAAAAGGCCAGTACACAGACTAATTCCTGCAGAGTTACAGACAGTGGATAAAGTTTTACGAACTTTTTCATAAAAAAAAATCCCACCAAAAACCAAAATTAGAATTAGAGAAGAGCACTGTGACTAACTGAAAAAGGAAGAAGGCAAAGTTGTATTTGCTGTGCACTGTTACACACAGCATCCTGTAAAATTCAGCCTAGTTCTACAGATCCTGAAGTCAAATGGAGAAAGGTACTGAATTCACAGATGGGAATGCCAATACTGAGAATAAATCAGCAGAGACATTTCAACAGAGGTACAGAGCAACGCATTGGCACAGCTTCTATTTAACAAATGAATCCTCAGGGCAGCATATTTCTGGGAAAGCTTTTGGTCATTCCTTTCTCACCACTCCCCTGCACCCCGAGAGAAGTGATGACTGAGTATTTACAGCCTGGCTGTGTCAGGGGGTTGACAGTCCTGCTGATTTAAAGCACAGTTCTACTAGGAGAAGTGGGTCTGTGAATGATAACCTCATGGCTCTCTATTTACTGAGTCTCACGGATTCCAGTTCAAGTGAACTGGAAGAAAAATTACAAATAACTCAGCAAGATTGGATTCTTTCTTGTTTACCCATCAATGGCAATTGACAACCCATGAGTCAAGCTCTGTCTCTTTCCATAGCTGAGCAAACCAAAGCTGAAAGGTTCAGTGTCACTTTTCTATTTTTGCCATTTAAACAAAAGAAATGCCTCCTTCCAAAGCTCCCTTCCCTGCACCACACAGCTCCTCTTTGGCAGAGATGCCCTGAAGCCCAAAGAGTAGAGGCTCCAGAATCTCCCCTCATAGACAGCAGAGGAAGGAGAAGGAGATGCTCATTCCTTTCTTAACGTAGAGAAAAATGAACTTCAGGCACAATTTTAGTGAATGCATTCCGTCTCCTGTTTTTCTTCAGCTCAACTTGCTGCTCAAAACTGTCCATACACTTGAAATGTCCATTGTTCTTTTACTTCAGTCCTACTCTCCCAGCTATATATGTGTGACAATGCAAATCCTTAATAACTTCATCAAAATAGGTGAAAACATGCCAGCAGAAAAAAGAGTCCATTTCTTCCCTATTATTCTGGACCATGTGTTCTCCACTTTCTTTTCCATTAGGCAAATAGCCATTGAGTATTCCATGCTGCATATAATATATTGCAAAAACTTAACAAGTCAGATCAGTTAAGCTGCTCAAATCATGTGAATCCATCAGCATTTTAAGACTGTGTCTCTACTTGCTCTTGATCAAACTTTAAGGGGGCTAAGATTTTATGGACCAGGACCAGAGCTGGACACAGAATTGTCCACATAATTTTTTAGATTTTTCTTTTATTCCATTGTTACATAAAATATTTGAATGCAGAAAACTGTTCTGAAGTGGTTTTTCAACTTTGTTGGTTATATTTTTTCCATCAAAGCAGAAAAGACTGGATTTTCTGTTGCACTCTTTTCTTCCTGCTCACCTCTTTCTCTCTGCTACATAGCCCAGGAATACTTTTCCATCAGATTATTTTGTTATGCTGCAGCTTTTCAAAATTTGGCTATGTTTAGGAAAACATTGAAAAACAACAAAAAGAAAAATGAAAAAAGGGAGAACTGCCAAGCCATAGATGCAGTTAACTGTTACCTTCAGTGAGAAAGAATGGAAACCAAGAATGAATGCATTTTAAGATGTAAATACTTCCTTCAGAATTATTTCATGAGAACTGGGAGACAAACAATCCATTTAAAGCAAGGCTTAAACATATTTAAGGCATCTCAGCTCTGCTTTCTCACAGGAAGCTGAAGTCAAACTTTGACCTCCATTTCCTTCATCTCTCAGCTTTAGGTAATAAATGGGATCCTGGAGGCACTCTTGGAGCAATGTTTCCATTTTTACCAGTTAAAAATGGAAAAGAAAGGGGCTCTGGCAATCCCCAAGGAAGCATTGCTTCTCTTTGGGCAATTGTGTGTATATATATACATATATATGTA
>NW_008650412.1:0-1350 GCF_000695815.1 Acanthisitta chloris
CCATTATATGCTTTGCAACAATTTGTCCATTTTTTTCAATTGCATTATGTGGTTTGATGCAGGATGTTGTTGTGTTCTCTCCTTAAACATCTGTGCCTGCAAATACTACTGCTTTTGCTCTTCTGCACATTTAGATACTACGTATATTTCAATAACACTAAATTATAAGGACAAAGGTTTATTGCTTCTAAATTTTATTACACCTGCTCTACATTTTCCAGAAAAAAAAGAAGCATTTTAACCAGATTGTGGTTTTTGAATTTTTGTGTTTTTTTCTCTACATGTCTTTTAACTAAATCTTCCCTACCTCTGCTCTCCAAAACCTGGAAATCAAGAAGGCAAAAACCTGTTTATGTAGTACAAACATGCAGTCCATTCTTGGTTTCTTAGTAAATTAGTATAGAGCAATATTGGAGATTCTGAAGAAATAGTTTGGAAAACTGAAGTCTGAACCCTAGAACTGAGCAATGCTGCAGTGACAACTGAGTGATCACCTTTCCTGTTTAGATTTCCAGATGCTGAAGTTCCTTTACTGGAATTAAAATAAAACATCTAGCATGTATAGATTGTCAAATCTCTTTCTTTTGGAAAACTGCATTATTTCTATTGAAAAAGCTTCCGCTCAGTTCATTTTACTCTATGTTTTTGCTGTGCCATGGGTGATGTTTTTTACTGTGTGCTACTTCTGCTTTGGTCTATACTACAAAAATACATATAACTATTTCTATAATATAACCAAATGAATAATGATATGTATCTAACTGAGTTCTAATTTTAAGTCTGTCTAGCTGAAACCAATGGAAGTTCCAAACTAATTCTTCCATACTAATTGTTTGACTCATGGCAAGGTATTTTATTCAACAAATGTAGCATAAAGTGTAAGGATTATATAGACAAAGCTCAAAGGTAAACTCAGTGTTCCACTCTGCTGGCAGAACTTGCTTATTTGTCTTAAAATTCTGAACTGTTACACTTCAATAATTCTCTTTTATACCACAGAATACATCTGGAGTATTACATAGCATTTCTAAATTTTCTGTCAAACACAATACAGAAATTACACTGCCCTTTTACACTATGAGTGCTGCCTTACAAAGAAGTAATAAGATACAGAGAGAAGATAGCCTGAAGCCCATAATATGGTTATATCCTATAAGAACTTTGGTTTTTCTCAGCATGAGTTTGCTAATTCTTGTATTACTTGTTGTTCACATGTCATCAGTTTGCTGTTAAAAATCCAGTTACTCCATTCAAGCACAATTTTAGGAATATTATCATATTTTCTGTTGGCACACGGTAGTTTTTCTTTCTGTTAGAAAATATCCCCAGTAAACCCATGCAATCCTGGAG
>NW_008650413.1:0-12515 GCF_000695815.1 Acanthisitta chloris
CATAATCCCTTCAAAATGGAATTAAAATAGACACATAGCCACGTTTCTTTCATATTAAAGCTGTGAGAATTATTTTTGAATTGCTGGTTAACTAATTAATAGTCTCATAGGTAAATGTTTGTCCAACAGTTAAGTCCTTGATTGCTTTCCTTTTTTTTGCTTGTAACAGATATATGAATCTCTGAGTTACTTCTCACTAATGAATCTTGTTGGCAAATTTAATTAGATGTCTGAGATAGACAATCTGATCAGATCTTGGATAAGGACCCCACTCTGTGGCTGAACATATGCAAAGCTGTGATGGGTGCTCAAAACTCTTATGGGAAGAATGAGAGAATTTGACTTCCGAAAACTATTGTAAATTATTTGCAGTAATTAATGGTTCTGTCAATAGTGCAGACCAGATTTCAACCACAAGACAACCATGAGGAAAGAACACCACCAATGGCTTTTCAACTCTAAAAAAATTACTCTTTTTTTTGATGTTTGTAGATCATCCTTGGTGACATTACTATTGTGACATTTTTCAATGCAAACAATAAGCCAAGAAAACATACAGAAATATAAACTATGATTTAAAAAGAAAAGGTTGCTCTTCTCATAAACATGTATTGTTAAGGGAGTGTGCATCTTTTGAATACTTTGTACTGACCATAGGATAAATCATCTAATTCTGGCTATTAAAAAGTTAGCTATTGAGATCAGTGTCATTGACCTCATGCCATCTTTATAGTCCTGGAGAAAAGCAACCACCATCAGACAGCAATTTATCAAATTTGGCTTTCTTGTCTAGGCTGCCTCAGATCTTGGGGATCCAGGAATTATATAAGTCTTCTTCTTGAGGTGGCTCTGAAAGGCCCTGTGATTAATGTAGGCATTTTTTATGCCTACATTAGGGAAAATGACCCAAGATCCCTCTGAAGCCTAGGCTACAGAGATCTCCATGCCTGCCTAGAGTTTCAAAGACCACAGGGATGCTCCCAAGGCCAAGGTCTCTGATGCCACTGGAAGGTTACTGGAGAACTGGTGTCCAAGCAGGGCCTCAGAGCCCCATGGAGAAATTCATGCTCGCTAAAATTCCTGCCAACTTCATCTTGCAGAGAGGAACAACTTGTGTTCAAATGAATGCATTCAAATGAACAGATAAATTAGGAGTAGCATTTTTGAAAAAGTATCATCTTGACCAGTCTTAAAAATTCTGTTTAGCTACCTGATAGAACAACTTATTTTTCCTTTAGGTGCTGACAAATATGTTTTCTAACTGAGACCAAAATGGTACTATTTTCCCTTGAGTCTTTCATATTTTATTTATATATATATTTATTTTTGTTTAAATCTCTCTGATATTTATGGAGTTTATGAGTTTTGCTTTGGGTTTGTTTTTTTTCTTAGTAAAGGTTTCTTTTAATCAAATGTGAGTATTAACTATTTATTAACTATGGTCAAAAATAAACTTTCAGATCTGGAGGGCAAACACATTGTAAAGCTCTCACCGTTTAATCCTGGATTATGCAAACACTGAAATACTGGGAAGCTCATTTAAGTGAGAGCAGCAGCCAGCCTGGGAGGGCTTGGAGCATTGTTCTCTCAGCTCCATTCCCAGGCACCTGCAAAGCTGGATCTGTGCTTAGGTGATGAGTGCCCAGCCTTTTGCAGACCAAGAGCCAAGAAATAAAACACAAAGACTTGGTACCATCACTGGGTCTTTGTGCCAGAATGAGGGAGCTCTGCCCCAAACGTTTCCAGTGTTGTCCACCTTTGTCTTTCATCAGATGCATTCTCTTCCCCAACTCAGACCACTCCCCTGGCACCCCACTGCCTCCTGCCACACTTGTGCTGGTTTGAGCTGGAGTAGAGTTAACTTTCTTCCCAGAGGCTAGTATGGGGCTATGTTTGGGTTTTGTGCTGAACACAGAGTTGATAATGCAGAGATGTTTTTGTTATTGCTGAGCAGAGCTCACACAGAGCCAAGGCCTTTGCTGCTTTCCATACTGCCACACTGGCAAGGGAGTTGGGGATGCATGGGAGATTGGGAGGAGACACAGCTGGGACAGGTGACCCAAACTGACCCAAGGGATATTCCATACCATAGCACATCATGCTCAGTGTATAAGGTGGGAGGAAGAAGGAGGAAGGGGGAACATCTGGAGTGATGGTGTTTGTCTTGCCAAGGAACCGTTACGCGTGATGGGCCCTGCTCTCCTGGAGATGCTGAACACCTCCTGTCTGTGGGAAGCAGTGAATTCATTCCTTGTTTTGCTTTGCTTGTGTCTGCAGCTTTTGCTTTCTCTATTAAACTGTCTTTATCTCAACCCATGAGTTTTTGTAGCTTTTACCCTTCTGATTCTCTCCCCCATCCCGTTGGTGGGGCAGTGAGTGAGAGGCTGTTGGTTCTTGGCTGCTGCTGGGGTTAAACCACGACACACTCTATGCTATTTTCCAGCTTGACTGGCAGCTTTTGACACCATGTTCTTACCAAGTAGCCACAAAGATGTCTGGTGACCCAAAGTACTGCACTTCCACATATAAGTGGTAAGTGCCTGTGTTGAAAAACTTGCTGTGCTTCAGAAGGACATTTCATTAACCAGTCACACCTTCAGATATTACATCTTTGAAAACATCTGTAAAAAGGTATGATTGTTCATGGCTGTGAGGACCTTCTGTAGAGGTAGATGTTTCCCCAGCTCATTTTTAAAACAAGCTCGATTTTTTCTTGTCATCACTTTTAAGGGAGCTTAGAGAAACTGGTTATAAAATGTTTACTTTTACACGGACACAACTGTTGAAGAGTATATTGTTCGTAGTTGCCGAAAGCAATACAGGAAAGGAGAGTGACACTCTCCTTAAATGCATTCTGAAGTGAAAAATAAACTTTCAGTGATCCAGACTGTAGAAACACAAGACAAGAGACTGCCACTGAAAAAAGTGATTTATTAAATTAAGATGCTATTAAGTGTCATTGTGACTCTGTGGGTAGCATGTCTGTCTCACAGCCAACTACTTGTGGGTTCAAGTCCCATACTGGGACTTTGGCTCCTGTCCAGTGTACTGCAGTAATAAACAGCGTGTGGCACTTTTAGAGGTGTCATCCTTCAGAGGAAATGTTAAACCTACTGTCCTTCTGCCAGCTCTCCAGTTGGAAATTAGAGATCCCCAAGTACCCTTTAAATATAGTGAGTAATAACCTTGGGGCTCTGGCCAAGATTTCCTTTCTCAATAAAAGAATTTGTAATTCACAGGGCATATTTCACAAAATAGCAGAAGTCATAGAAACCAATGGAAAAGCCTCATTAAAACTGTCATGGTTCCTTTATGTATTTTTTAACCTAGCGAGTCGCCTAATTGATTAAGCTTCAATAGCATTTTTAAGCAGCTGCCATAAATTGCCCATACAGGGACATTCAAAAGAACAAAGAACAACTTGCACTACACATCTTTGAGAAACAGCTCACTCCCATAGATATGTTTGAAAAACTCAGCCCAGGTTCAGGAAAGGTCCTTGACAAATGTTTAACAAGACTGCATTTCAGAACAAACCTCCAGTGCAGAGCACCACAGCAACATGGCCTGTTAAGTGGAAAGATGCTGAGGAGTCTGTCAGCAGCTTCATGGCTCTCTAAGTACCTAGAGCTAATACACTCACATTTCCAAATGTTTTCTTGCACTGGAGACTGTTAACCTGGCCAGCTGGTATTTGTATGCCATTCAATATGTTTTTGAGACATTTTCCACATGACAGGAATCCTAGCAAAGTTATTAATGGCAATGGGCAAATATCTTGCCAGTAACATATGTATATAATTGTGGAAGATTTTTAGCATCCTTCATGTAGGTTGAGTGAAGCAGGAAACACATGGTCTGAGCTAAATCCTCTATCCCCCACTGGCCTTGGACTGCTAACCTAAAACTACCTACAATTTCTTAAACTACCTACCTAAAACTTCTCAAACTATCTAGTTTCTACAACTACCTGAAAAAGGGTTGTAGAGAGGTGGAGGATGGTCTTTTCTGCCAGGGCTGCAATGAGAAGACTAGAGGGAATAGCCATAAGCTGAGACAGGTGACATTCAGATAAGAGATAAGGAAAATTTTTGTCACTCTTAGGGTGATCTCCAAGCTGATTGCATCACTGCAGCTCCACTGAGGAGGCTTCTGCCCTTGCAATGTGCCACCCAGGTCAGCAGAGCAGCAAAGGGATGTAAGCCCTCAATTATGTGATTTCTTGTCACAAATCCTTGGAGTAGCCATGCACAGATCACACTACAGGGTAAGAGTTTTCACCTGCTTCTCTCTCCCCTGTTTACTAATTGCAATAGGCTCTGGCTCTGCACATCAGCTTCTTGATGTCACTTCTTGGGAGTCACATGCCCTAACCTGGGAAACTAAAATTGAGTAGTCTGTTTTTCAGTCACCCTAAACTCACTGACAGTGAACAGGGAGAAAGTACTTCTATATAGCATTTCATCTCCTGAAGGGTACACCTAAGACAGACCAGAGGAATTTTTTTTTCTCTTGACATCTGAGGAAACAGGAGTGCCTTGTGCAGATGTGGACCTCAGAAAAAGGAATCTAACTGTCCCATACCTAATTCCTCCCTATTTCAGGCTAGGATATCCTGCCTATGCAGAGAAAGGAAGGTTGAGGCTGCCAGAACACAACAGTATTGCAAAGAATCTTCTTTGTGGACTTCATAGTTAATGTTTTTTTTACCACTTTACAAGCACAGGATATACCACAAGGCCTCAAAAACTAATGCATGCTATAGAGAAACTTCCAAAGTGCCAGAATCCTCTGACTTTGTTTTAGTTTTTGGGTCACATACCCTTCATGCAGACAACAACATGAGTTCCCATGATGGTGTCTGGGAGCAGTAGCAGTCCCATGAGTACTGCTTAGACGTGTGCCAAAGATTTCCTATCACTTGCCCATTCACTCCTATGAACACAATTTCAATGCAGTTTTATAGGATAGATTGTTATGGTTTCTTGCTTCTGAATAAGTTTCCCCTCTCTCTGCTCACTGGCCTCTGAAGAAAATAAATGGCAAGAACAGAAAATGGCTTCTCTCTTTCCTAAACCTTCCTCATTTCAGTTCTGCTGTTCATTACTTATACTTCCAGTCTCAAGTGCTCTTCTGAACTCCTCACTTCAGTGACCTCCTTTCTTAATTTAATCTGGACAAAGCACCAAGTTCATTTCAAGTCATAAAGCTTGATTTGCTGTGTGCTCTTGGCAAATGTGTATAAGCTCCCTAGCTCCTTTTAATCAGCTATCATAATAATTTTTTTTTTTTTCACTGCAGCAATTAGGTCACCAAAGCAAGTAGTCTCTTGTGTTCTATTGAGAACAAACCCATCCTTCTCTGACTTGCTGCATAATTTAATTATTATAGCTTGATATCATTTTGGTTTCCATGTAAGGCAACCCCATAAGAGCAATTATACCCTTTCGAAGGCAAGGTTACTACAACTAGAACCAGTACTCAGAGGGCCTGGTATTGTGCTGTATATAGTAATACTACTACTTCCTACTACTCACATTGCAACATTTCTCTACCTACCCAGCCAACAACAGCACTCTGCTGGCATCTTCCCCATGATTCTGCACCAAGCTAGCATGTGCAGAGTCTGGTATCAATCAGTTAATAATTTAGCAATGGTTTGAAGATGTAAAACAGCTGCTAAAAGCTAAACCTTATGTTAACTAAATTTTTTTCTTTTACCTTTCACATTTCTTTTCCTTGAGAAAATATTATTTACTGTATTTAGCACCTCCTAGTCCTGACATTTAAATGTCTGAAATGTTTTGGTGTACTTACACTGTTTTGCATCACAACACCTAAGATTGTAATTTTTGTATGAAAATTTA
This sequence comes from Acanthisitta chloris, assembly GCF_000695815.1. Taxonomy (NCBI): domain Eukaryota; kingdom Metazoa; phylum Chordata; class Aves; order Passeriformes; family Acanthisittidae; genus Acanthisitta; species Acanthisitta chloris. The sequence continues at coordinate 5,868 of NW_008650413.1, forward strand.
CATAGTTAAATTTTGTTTTAGGAACCCCATTAGTTGCTTTCAAAAAGGCAAGGAACTAGTGTGGTATAACATTTTACCAATCTGACTGAAGGAGCTTTCCAAATTAAATTATTTAAGAAGTTTGGAAAAAGGTTTTGGCCACTGGCTTGATCTTCATTTCCAAACTCTGTTTTTCCTGATTCCCTCCCAGTTCCCTTCACCACCCCAGGAATATTTGATACTTTTGGTGCATTTGGGAAAAATCTCTCTTGAGTCACATGTTTTGAGGATCTGATTGGCACTCAAAGGGGGCTGGTAAGCACAATTAGAAATCCCATATTTCAAGAAAGACTTGTAGTACACACATGTAGCTGCAAATCACAAAGACATATTAGCAGAGTTCAGAAAGATGATTCCAAATGTTGTTGGTCAGAAGAAAAAAGTATCTTCACACTCACCTTAATACATTGTGCAAATTGCTCAAATGCAAACACATTTTGTCCAATGCATGTAGACAAAATGAGATCCAACTGTAGCATGCTGAAAATAATGGGATCCTGCTCATTGAGTAAGCTTGTGTAGGTGTTGCACTGCACATAGATAACAAGTAACAAGTATTCTAAAATATGGATTAGAACAACTGTACCATCACATTTAAGATACTGATTTCCACCTTTCTTGTAGGACTGAAAGATGCAACCAAAACAATTTGGAGATACTGTCCTACTCCAACAATAGGAGCTTGTTTAAAGGCTAAGATGACCTACAACATGTTCTTCTCTTGAATTTAGTTTAAATTCCAAAAAGCTTCACTAAAAAAACCTTAAAATGATCTGTCTTATAAACTTCATATCCTTTCTAGGGTCAATATATCAAAATTCTTCTAGTGTTATAAATCATTAGATACCTTCAATCCTGTCAGAAACACACCATTTATGTAACAACACTTCAGTTCCTTCTGAAGCAACTAATTAAATGTCCCTTTTACATACTTAGCTTGTCCTGCCTGTAGCTATTAGGACACATCATGCATTTTCAGTCAGTGTGAGGGCACTGGAGTTAGCTTCCTGGAATTCCACCAGGATGAAAATAAAGTTGTTCTTCATATGTGACACATCATTCAGTATGGTTTGTTTCAGATACTCTGGGAGAGGAAAATAATGCATGCTTTGTCCCTTGGGGCTATGGTGTGCAATGTGAAATTATTTTAGAGCTTAGTGCTTTTGATGGGGACTGCAGCTAATCCCATTCTTAGGTACCAGTATTGAAGGAGCATGACTAATGTGCAAATCATACAAATCATGTATATTTGCTTGTGCAGAAAATGAGGATCTTTGCAAGCCTCCCTGCCACAAACAGGTGAAGCTGTTGTGCTCTGCTGTCCCTGGGGCCAGCTGAGCAGGCAGTGCAAAGTGGAGCTCTCTGCCTTTGAGCACAATGCAGGTAGTCCAAACAGTTCCACTGGGATGTAGACACTCAGCCTTGAGCTCAAATCCTGGCAAAGGCAACACTTTCTGCCAAGTCTGTCAGTGTGGCAGAGCTGAGCATGCTCTCCAGAAACACCTGGGGAACTTTCTGGGGAGCAAAGCTTCTCCTAAGCAACTGGGCAGCAATGTCTGGTGATGTGGTGTAGCAGGTGGCTAGGAAGAAGTCAGTGGAGGAGCTTATGTCTGAAATGAGTCTTTAGCACAACAACCAACAAGACAACAGGAACCAGCCATGTGCACTTGCAGCAAAGGCAGCAAATGGTATCCTGGGCTGCACTAGACAAAGTATGGCTAGCAGGTTGGGAAAGGTGATCCTTCCTCCTTTTTTTGATATTGGTGAGGTCATAGCTGGAGTATTGTGTCTATATCTGGGTTCTCCAGTACAAGAAAGCATGGACATAATGGAGAGAAAGAAGAGTGACTCAGAAAAAAAAAGAGGCAGAGCTACTCAGATTCCTTAAACTGCTAACACGAAACCGAGTAAAATCAGCAAAGTTTGTGCATGCCAGGGATGCTACTGAACAGACAGATAAAGCCAAACCACAGTGAGACTGCCTGCATCCTTTATTATCTTGTTTATTCCTGTCTTGCTATTCCCTTTAGGACTTCTTCCTCTTCCCCAGGGCTTCTTTCAGCTGCTAAGGGCTCTGCACAGCCTCCTGAGGCCCTTTGCAGTCAATGCCAGCACATCTTGCCATGGACCTGCCACTCTCCTTCAGTGTCAGCAGCAAGAGCTGCAGCCAGCAGGATTCACAGATGTTTGACCTCTCATCTAGTCCGTGTATCAATTCTGCTTCAAACCCATTCTCCAGCCTGTGCTGGGACTTCAAAGACACAGTCTGATGCACTGCATTGATTTTGCCTCCAGAGACTATGAGAGCATTTGCTTTCTCTGGGAATAGTTTTTTTAACTGTGGCAGAAAACCAGGCATGGACATATACAAACAAAGATTTGAAAGAACACCTGAGAGAGCAAGAGCCCAACAGAGACATATCCTGGCCTGTTTCCACTATTTTGCCACTTGAAACTCATCCCTAGAGCCATAAACAAAGTAAAGAACAAGAGCATCAACGTTTGTCAAGGAACTCTCATCCTGCATCTCAAAGTAATTGCTACGTGCCTTTGCCTGCAACCTTATTTTGTGCAGAACCTTCATTTGCCCTTAGACATCAAACACTCCCCAACTTTGAAGAAGTTTGAATACAGATCTGGTCTTTGCAGTTGAAGCACACTCTAGCATAATGATGAAAAAAGAAGGAATGTATTGAAGCAGAACACAGACAAACTTCTCCCAGAAATCATTCTAATCAAGCAGCTGCTTCCAGCATGAGGTCATGTAAAAATGTTCTTCAACATGGTGAAAACAGTTCTGATGTAATTTTTTGAAAAGGCTTACTATATTAAGCTCAGAATATTACTAAATCCCTACTCTGGCCTCTTAAGGCAAGCCCAAGTGTGTTGAGATGCTGCTTTATTCCATATTGTTAGAGGGTACAGTTACTTTTGCCTCACCAAATGGGAAAGCAAATTGTAATGAGTTATATACAGAAGAGGCAGATCTACAGTGCATTTTTTCTTCTAGCACAGTAAGTCAGCTGTACACTTTGTGCTCCAGCAGTTGCCCAAACCAGTTTCAATATACTGCTTGGTAGATTTAAAAGAAATATGTCTGGCATTTGAACCTCAAATGTGATGTATGGATGTTCTTCTGGTATTGTTGTTAACCAGACTTCTTAACCACAGATTAGAAATGCAGTGGTTTAGGCAATGCATAAATATACAGCAAGAAAGATAGCATGGCATAAGCATAAATGGTATTTTACCCGAAAATACATTATAAAAAAGTGCATGATACACCAATGTTCTTCACCATTATAATCTATCAGTTTTAACCTTAGTTGCTAAGGCTGTAATATTTGACTGGAAATGGTCAGGGGTGTCCTTGAGATATGGATCTGAAATATATATGGGAATAAGAGATCAGTGGAAGGAAAAAGGGGACCCTTCTGAGGTTGATTTGCATATGTTCTCTTTTTACAACAGGAATTCTTAAAGAGCATCTGATTTTTATCATGTCTGGGGCACAAGAGCAGAAACAATGGGACTAATTATAATGGCAATAACTATGATAGCATAAAATGAGAACAAGGCAAAAAAAGATAAAGAAGCAATTTTTGTTCAGCAAATGTGTCCACTTAGCAATTAGTAACCCTTAGTTAGTTCAGCAGAAGCTTGTTTAAACTCTTGGGCAGCAAGAGAAGGTGATTACTGGTGTACTTCAAATGTGTCATGATATTTTTTCAACAATTCAAAGATTCTAGCATTATAGGTGAAGAATTGTTTAGCAAAAAAATAAATTTTCTATTTGCTCATCCATGCCTTTATACTTGACAGGTCTTCTCGTAAGTTCTTGTCCTCCTTCAGCTGGAGAACTAATTATGGGTATGCATCATAGTTCATAGTATTTTTCTTCATGTGTCTGGTGTTTATTAGATGCAATTTAACTAGTGGTCACTCAGAATTAGTCATGTATGTGTCTGAATAGAGTATACAATTTTGTCCTTCTAACACTCCCAAAGGTATCCTTGTCTGTAGGCAGGCAAAGCAGGTAGGTGCTGTAATTATGCTTTCAGAAGACAACACTATCATATTTACTCTCATCTTTTACTCATCCTTTGATAGCTTTTTATGATTGCTCTCTGACTTTTGGCCTGCAGCCATTTCCCATCATAAAGAGAATGACAATCAGATATAGAAAGAAAGAGGAAAAGATGACAGGAAGAAAACAGTCAAGTAAAACAGGTAGAAATTCCAGAAGGTAAGAGTGAAGGTTTAAAAGAAAAATTTAACACACAGCCAAGCAAAGTAAAATGCCTAAGACACATTGGTTTGATGGTAAATGCAAAGTCTTTCCTTTAAAGATGCTTAACAAGTACAGTGAGAAAGTATCAGAGATAGAAGAAAGGGGAAGGACAGCAATGGAGAAATTGTGTTACATTGTCATAGAATTTTCTCACAGCACATTTTGAATCTACAATTTAAGGGTGGCTGGTTGAAATTCATGAGAGAAATAACAAAAAATATGCCCATTTTTGAGTGTTGAGAGCAAGAAAATCTCTCAGCTCAAAGACTCTTAGGAGACATAGCCACAGCATGTTTGTTGAGAATATAAAGGGGTGTTTGACAGAAATTTTCAAACACATTTTTTTTAATCAAGGAAAACAAGTTCACTTAAAACATTTTTTTTTTCCTTAAAATGTTTATACCAGTTATAAAGTATGGAATTTCTGGTGAAAATCAGAAAAGACCACCTGCTCTAAGCCAAGCATTCTATATTCCAAAGGTAAACCTGGCCTTCTGCTTATGCTATGCTGGGATAGGTGAGGAACTTCTTTCACACTGCATTTTTGGTAGCCCCTAGGTTCACCTGATTTTGAACAGGAACAGCTATGAAATCATGAAATCTTTTACAATACATGAAAAATATTTCCTGTCAAGCCCTAACATGAAGACTCTTATATCAGCAAATAAATGATCTATAATGGATAAAATTGCTTCATTAGTTAGGTTCAGTATTGTGTAAATTGCAGAAAAGACAGGGAACTCAAACATGCAAAGGTGGCAACTCCATTACTGTCTTTCCAGCAAAACATATGTTTTCAATTTAAGCAAATTTTACCATTTCCCAACTGCAAATTGGATGGCATACAACAAAAACTGTGTTTTAACAGCTTTAGAATTTTATAGACATTACAGCCAAGCACCAGTCCTTTACCTTAGGAAAAAGTAAGAATTACAAAGAGTTTGCTATAAAAACACCTAATCACCAGCACCCAGCTGGAAGTTGTATGGCCTACTGCATAGTAGGTTTAACTAAGACACACAGGCTCAACTAAGACACAGAAAACATGAACTCCTGTCCATGAAAAAAGATGTTTTGCCATCTTTGTTTCCATGTCTATAAAATGTGGCAATAATACTTATATGCTGTGTAATTGAGTGCTTTGGAAATAAGAGCTGGCTGTTTTCTGCAAAGTGGAGATCATTTGATATTGCTAACAGCATGAGTAATAATAATACAACTTTAAAAAACGGAGTAGAAAATATTTAAGCAAACGACCTATTTCCATTCGCTTTTTGGTTTCAATAAAGCACAAAGATAGGCTTGTTAATAGTAAAAATGTTCCAGTATATTGAGACTTTAGCTACAAAATCAGTGACATCTTCCTCAGCCAGAGTATGTTTTCCAAGCTCTGTTAACATAAGGCCTGACATTTTTATGTACTTTGGGAGCTCATCTCTAGTCAACTGGCAGAATACTATTTATAATCACAGACTCACAGAATCACAGAACGGGTGAGGTTGGAAGGCACAACAGTGGGTCGTATGGTCCAACCTCCCTGCTCAAGCAGGGACATCCTAGAGCACATTGCACAGGTTTGTGTACAGACAGTTGTTGAATATGTCCAGTGAGGGAGACCCCACCACCTCCCTGAGCAATTTGCTCCAGTACATGGTCTCTCACACATTAAAGAAGTTCTTCCTCATACTTAGGTGGAAATACCTGTGCATCAGTTTCTGCCAACTGCCTCTTGCCCTGTTTCTTGGCACCACCAAGAAGATCCTAGCTCCACTATCTCAACACCTTCCTTTCAGATAATTATAGATATTGGTGAGGTCTCCTCTCAGTCATCTCTTCTCAAGCCTGTACAGGCCCAACTCTGAGATGGTCCAGTCCCTGGACCAATTTCGTTGCCCTCCACCGGACATTGGCAAAATGCTACCAATAAAAGAACATCAAGATATCTAACAATTTTTTTGTAGTGCATTATTAATATGCATATTAAAATACTTATTGTGAAAACCTGAAAAATCACTCCTTTATTCCAGATCATTGATAAAATCTCAGCTCCTCTCCAGTCTGTTGGAGTTCTGCCATTGATTCAGCAGGGCACAGATTTCAGAATGGACTCTGAAACAATTGGATTAGAAACAGCTAGTTTTCTGATTTCCCATATTTCACAGTGGAAGCTGAAAAAGGACATTTTGAATATTGTAGTATTTCAATCCAGCCAAGAAGGATGCAGTGAGTAAACCTTTTACTTTACTAAAAGATTGACTGTCTGGAAAATGCTATAAAGCTAGACACATATTATTATAGAATCATAGAGTCATAGAATT
>NW_008650414.1:0-423 GCF_000695815.1 Acanthisitta chloris
AGGTGGTGGAACCACAAAATACCAGGACAAATGAGGAAGACCAGACCAAGCTCCATGAGTACAATTAAGCACATTAAAAAGAAAGGAAAAAGAAAAAAAATTTACTGCCTTCTCATACTTATTTCAAGTTCTTCATATCACTTGTACTTTTGTCATTAAAAAACACCTATATTCCTTGCACCAGCTGAGACTCAACTCTCACCAAACAATCCCAAATATTAGGACCAGAAGCTGATTCACCATTGCTAATGTCCAACACACTTCGTGTGTAACCTCAAATTGAGCAGCACAGCTCAGAACAAAACAAATTTACCATAAGACAACCAAGCCCTATTTACATGTTCTCATCTTTACTTTCTTTCCTTTCACCATTTCATATCTTCCTAACATTACCTGCATTGTGTCTTGCTGTGATTGTTTCAG
>NW_008650415.1:0-218 GCF_000695815.1 Acanthisitta chloris
CTGGTGACAAACTCCCCATGAGCTCAGCGTGAGCTCAGCCCAGAAACCCATTGTGTCTTAGGCTGCAGCCAAAGGCATCATTGCAGGTGAGGGAGTGGAATCTCGCTCTCTGCTCTGCTCTGCTCTGGTGAGACCCACATGGGGTGCTGCACACAGCTCTGGTGTCCCCAACATCAGAAGGACATGGAACTGTTGGAGCAAGTCCAGAGGAGGCCACA
>NW_008650415.1:525-5027 GCF_000695815.1 Acanthisitta chloris
TGGATGAGGCCTTGAACACCCTGCTCTGGTGGGAGATGTCCCTGCCCAGGGCAGGGGGTTGGGGCTGGATGATCTCTAAAGTCCATTCCAAGGCCTAAAATTCTAAAAAAACTCCAAAACATTCTTAGACACAGACATGTCTATGTGTACATGCACACACACACATGTACACACATGTGCATGTACATGTATATACATACATTCATACATACTCATCCATGTCGGGTGCTGTTTTGTGGTGAGATTTCCTCCTCCAGTGCCTCTGGTGGCAGCTTCGGGGTTCCCCAGAGACCACGTGCATCTGAGTGTTGCCTCTGCTCGTTAATTAACCCAGAATTAAGGTGTCTGGAGACGTGACCTGAACACCTCTGTGGCTGCAGGTACAGGTCAGGGGAACCCAGAGAAGCAGTGAGCTTGATGTGTGAGCTGTGTGTTGTCTCCAGGGCTGAGCACAGAGGTAGACAGGTAAAGACAACATATCTGTGGGCAGAGGGAATGTGGTGTTCAGTGTATATATATCCCAGAGTATCCCTCCACATGGGATTCCTTATGCTGCACCACATGGATTTCCCTTTATCAGGACACACCGTCAGGCACTGTCAGATTTCACCTGCAGGATTGGGTTTATTCTCTCATAATTCCCTGAAAGTTTGTGTTGTGCTGCTGAGCCGAGTTATTGCTTGAGCTGACACCTTATCTCCCTCCCTGATCAGGCAGGATTTGTGTCAGGAGCACCTGCTCTCCAGTGTGACACCTCCAGGACATCCTGCCAGGATTTTCCCCTCCTGCTACCTGATACTTGTCCCAGCAACCTCCAAGTGCCAGACCAGTCAGTCCAGTGGCACCACCAAGATGGAGACCCCCAAAGAGGGTTTACTTACAAAACGAAGTGCACAATGCTGGCAAAAGTGTGTTTTTATCCATTTAAAGCACCTGTGAACCACCCCATCACTGTGTGTCTTCATGTCCCGAGTGCCCTGGTCCCTCTTGGTCCCTCCAGAGTCCATGCCATGGTGCTGTGCTTCTGACACTGCATCTCTCAGGGGTCCTCAGTAACAGAGCCATAGGGTCCCTAGGGCTGGAGGCACCTCCAGAGGTTATCACCGAATCATGGAATTTTAGGGGTTGGAATGGACCTTAGAGACCACCCAGCCCCAACCCCCTGCCCTGGGCAGGGACACCTCCCACCAGAGCAGGTTGCTGAAGGCTTCATCCAACCTGGTTGTGAACACTGCCAGGGTTGAGGAAGCCACAGACTCCCTGGGCAACCTGTGCCAGTGTCTCGCCACCCTCACAGGGAAAATGTCTGCCTAAGATCTAACCTTAATTTCTCTCTTTCAATTTCTTCCCATTGCTCCTTGTCCTGTCCCTGCAGCTCCTAACACAGAGTCCCTCTGCAGCTTCCCTGGAACCCCTTCAGCTCCTGACAGGTTGCTCTGAGGTCTCCACATGACCTTCTCTTCTCCAGGCTGAACAGCCCCAACTCCCTCAATCTGTCTTCATGGTCAGCCTGACACTGGATAAACATCCCTGATTTCCTGTTTTGGTGTTTTCCAGATACTACAGATACACGTGTAGGTGTGTACAAACACCTCCACACCCCACACCTCCCATATGTAAACGCCCAATTTATGTGTAATATCTACTTTATGTCTCGGATCCCCTCCTGCTGTCCTGGCACCAGGGCATCCCATTCATACTGGTGGACACTGGGCTGTGAATTCCATTTGCACTGCCTGGTTTATCCCAGGCAGACCTGCCGACCATCCCGCCCTGGGGGGTAATACTTGCCAAGACCTGAAAGGGAGGGAGGGAAATAGGTGCCGCCTTGTCTTCCCCCTCTTGCTGCCAAGGGGGAAAGATGTTGGAGGACTTGGGAATGTCACTGGCTTTCCTTCTGTGAAGGTGATGTCCTTTGAAACACCAGACACCCTGACAGAGCCAGCAGCTCTCCAGAGGCTATGGCTATGAGAGTGCGGAGGTGTGGCAGCTCCTTGCAGAAAGCCAGCAGAATGGCCACATCTCTGTCAGCTCAGCTATTCCTTCTCACCATGCTCCATCCCATCCATCCCAACATACCTCATCCCATCCCATCCAATCCCATTTCATCCCTTCTACCCTGGGTTTTGAGGAGGAGTCATGGCTCTCCAGGGAGTGAGGAGGATGTGTTTGTTTTCCCAGGGGTTTATGCCAGCCTGGACCAGAGCAGTCCTGGCCAGGGCCTGGTGGTGGACCAAGTCCAGCTGAGCTCATGCCCACTGAGTTCACTGGCCACTTCCCAGAGCAGAGCCTGTTTGCTGGGATCCACCTGGCTAATCAATAACTCTGCAGAGGGGTCCCCACTGTGCCTCTGTCCCCACTATGCCCATGTCCCCACACTACCCATGTCTCTGCTCTGCCCAAATCCCTGCTGTGTCTGTATCCCCTCTGTGCCTGTATCCCCGCTGTGCCCATATCCCCACTAGATTCATGTTTCTGCTGTGCCTCTGAGCTACTGTGCTCATGTCCCTGCTGTGCCCATGTCCTTGCTCTGCCCAAGTCCTCAAGTGCCTCAATGCCCCCACATTCCTACTGCACCCATGTCCCTGCTCACCTCCCACTGTGCCCCGTCACTGTGTGCCTCACTGTGCCTGTGCCCCCACGTGCCTCTCTGGGCATGGGCCACCGCTGTTTTAGAGCCTGTGATGTTCAGGAGTCCATCAGCCAGGTGAAATCCCACCTTCCCTGGAGGGCAGGTGTGTGCTTGGGCTGCTGGACTGCGGCCACAAGGTTATTGTTAAAGCATTTTCAGAGGTTTCCTGCAGAGTGGGCAAAATCATCCCCATTAGGGATTTCAATTGCATTGGTTTCTTTGATCCTCCTGAAGGGATAGCTGGGATTCTACATTTAGGAGCAACCAAAATGATGCTGTTCTAAGGAGTGATCATTTAATTCCTGTTTCTTCAATGAGACCTTTAACAGAAGACTCAAAGCTCTACCTGGAGAGAATTCACAGCAGGCAGATCAACCTCAGTGCTCTTTGCAGCCCAGGGGAGGAGCGGGTGTCCAGGACAGCAGCAAGTCCTATGAATGGGAATGAATCCACAGCCTGTGCCTGCAAGGTGGTGAATTTCCAAAACGCAGCCTCCTCCTCCTAATGCCCTGGATAAAACCAGAGCAGTGTGCTTGGAGCAGCACCAGGGGCAGGGAGAGGGAGCAGAGGAGGTCGTGGGTAAGCAGAGCACCCAGAGGAGTTGCAGAGAGGCAGATGGCATGAACACTGGTGCATGGAAGTGACTCACACTCAGAGAATTTCCCAGTGTACTTCTGTCTGGTTTGGGCTTGCTTCTATAATTAATTTATGGAAAGCACCTAAATTGGGAATAAACACAATTTCACAAATCCCCCCTAATCTCTGCCTGTATTTTTGAAACGACACCCTGAAGGTATAGTTCCTTGCCGTGATTGAACTGCTTTGCCTTTGTGAATTAAAAGGGACCTTTTTTGCACGGGGTGTGAGTGGCCATGCCCGTGCAGAGCTGCCCTAGATCCAATCTAGATGGGGCATTTCCCCTCTGGATGCCAAATCTGCCAATTCAAGTCATGTATTCTAATGCAAAGTACGACCCGGTGTGGTGTCCTAATGGCATTGGAGCGCTCAGCGACTGGAATAGATTTGGAAACTTCCTTGAAAACAGAAAAATATGTGTGTTTAATTAAGTGGTTGCTTCTCCCTGAGGTGGAAGCCAAGGTCTCTCCGTGGGTGGGAAGGTGCTCGGGAGGCAGCACATGTGGATTTGGGGCTCTGGGCTGTGCTGGGGGCTCTGGGGCTCTGGGCACAGGCAGCAGACAGTGGTTTGGGGCAGTTCTGATGAGAGGGGAAGCCAGTGGAGATACAGCTTCACCTGGGCTTCAGGTGCCACTGGCCCTACCAGGGGCTCTGCCTGCTGCAGGTGATCCCACCAGCTCTGGGCCCGCAGGGTGCTCACAGCTGGTGCTATTCCTGAGGAAAGTCCAGCAGGTAGGACATGAGGAAAGCAAAACAGGATTTTATTACACAGCTTATTGTTCTCTAACAGAGAAATCAAGGTAGAAACTACCCAGAGCACAGCTTGTCCCCTTGGTTTGGCCTGCGAGGCTCAGCCATGCACAGGAGAAGACTCTCCAAGTAACAGCTAATGGGAAAACATGATGGGGCTGGGGAACTCCCTCACTCTCATGGACATGGTGCCATAGAGCCATAGAACCATCAGGGTTGGAGGTGACCTCTAAGGTCATCAAGTCCAACCATTAACCTGTCAATGCTGGAACCCTAAACCCTAAACCAGATCCTCCAGCATCAAGTCCGGACATCTCTTAAACACCTCCAGGGATGGTGACTCCACCATCTCCCTGGGCAATATCCCAGTGCCTCAACACACCTCACAGCATTGCTCCTCACATCCAATCTGACTCTGCCCTGGCTCAGCTCAAGGCCATTCCCTCTAGTCCTCTCCCTGCAGCCATGGCAGGACAGACATCCC
>NW_008650415.1:5076-7479 GCF_000695815.1 Acanthisitta chloris
CGGAGACTCTTCTCCAGGCTAACCAAGCCCAACCACCTCAGCCCTTGCCCATGTGCCTTTTGCTACCCTAGCTGCCCTTGGCTGGACTCACCCCACTGCCTCAATGACCTTTTGGCAGTGAGCGCCCAAAGCTGAGCACAGCACTGATCTGTGACCTCTCCAGTGGTGAGTCCAGGGGGATGAGCACTGTCCTAGTCCTGCTGCCACACTGCTCTGGATAGACAAGGCAAAGCCACATGGGTCCAGGTTGCACCGCCCAGAGGAGTGCTTCCTGTTCCACAGGCTGCTGAGTGTGCTCCAGCAGCTCCAGAAGGGACTTGGGATGTGGCCAGACAGTTTGCAGGAGCCAAGCTAGTGGGGGTGATGCTGCCACCACTGAGGGCGCATGACTGGGACCTCTCAGTGCCTGGGGGTGGCCAGAAGGGAGAGGTTTAGCAGTGCCACCCCCCGTGCCCCTCTGTCAGTGCTGGGCACCCCTGCTCACCCCTCAGCTCTGCCTGGCCACAGCAGAGCTCAGACTGGGCTGTTTTTTGCCAATTCTGTACAATATATATAACACATATGTCATAGGGTTATTTGTTTCTCTCCTGCTGCAGCTGTTTGCTCAATCACAGCCTTCCCAGGGCTCTGCACACTCCCCTTTGCCCAGCCCTTCAGCAGTGATGGGTTGTAACACGGTTTTCTTGTTCTTTGGGGAGACAAGAGAGAGAAAATCACATACTGAATGCCATCTTTGTTTTCAGAATGCTGCTGCAGTAATTAAAATGCTCAGGAAGGTGCTCTGTTCCCAGAAGTAATAAATAGTTTTGACTGTTTTGCCCCATTAATTGCACATTAGTTAAATTTGTGTATTTCATAACATGTGCATTCACTCATCTGCTTGTCCTGACAGGGAAGTGTGTTTAAATATGCATTATACCCTTTGACGCATGGTAATTATCTGGTGCATTATTACAGGCTCTCCCTGAGTCACCGCTTCCCAGGGAGGTGGTGTTGGCTCTGGGGTGCATGGCACCAGCTCTGGGGGTGATGGGGCATGGCCAGGCGGCAGCTTCTCTCCTGGAGTAACAGACAGTGGTGGCTGGGAAAGAAAGGTCCATGGAGGTCGCTTGAATCCCTTTCTTCTGCTCCAATCCCAGAAAAATCCCCCAGGTTCAGCCTCCCATGGTTAGGTCCTGCCTCCCTTCACCCAGGGCTCTGTGGTCACAGGATACTTTAGGAGACCTTGGCTGCACTGTCTTGACGGCAAAAGCTGGAGCCTGCCCAGGTGAGGGGAGCAGGACCAGCAGATTCTGGGGCAGGACCATGAGGGTCTGGGGAAGGACAGGCCATTCCCGTGGCAGCTGTCACCTTCCAGGATCACCTGGTTCTGCCTCTGGACTGTGACACATGGCAATGAGTTGTCAGCAGACTCTGCATCGGTCAGGGGGAGTGGGAACAGCCTTGTTAAGTTGCTTGATGACTGAAGGGCACTTGAAATCTCACACATCTTGACCAGAACACCCAGGTAAATGTGATCTCCTGCCCTGTGGAAAGCAGACAGGGGTTCCTGGCAGCTGAACTGGTGCTCAGAGGTGAAATAATGACCCGGCACAGGGGGTCATGTCCCCAGGCAGACATCTGTCCATGCACCCCTTCCTCCTGCTGCTGCTCCATGAACCTCCCCAGCCCTGGATGGTCCCTGTGGGGATCATCTGCCCAAGCAGCCAGGCCAGGGCACACAGCACCAGAGCGGAGCAGAGTCAGAGGCTGTGTCTGTCCTGGGCCTGGCGCAGTCCCGACAGGGAGGAGGTCCCAGACCCATGGGGAGTCCTCCCAGCACACCCACACCGTCCCTGCGGCCGTGGATTGGTGGAAGCAGAGGGCACGGACCTGGACCCGGCCCTTTGCTGTGCCTTCCCCAGCAGCCCTGGTCCTGCTCTCAGCCACAGGTCTGGCTGCAGCTTCCTGGAACAATGCACTCCCACTGTTGGGTACTGGATTGTACATCGAAACTATTATTTCCAACATCTCTGGCTTAATTGTAAAACTATAATACAAATGACATTGGGGGTTTGCTGGAGTTAAATTTTAATAGCAAGCCAGCGCCCTTTTAATGACATTTTATACATTCAAATTGGGCATTATCCCTTTGGGAACAGTAATTTTATTCATGGAGATTATGTCTAATTTGAATATAAAAACACCACTAAAAAGATACTGAATTTGCTATTTTTCACTCACAGGAACTCTGGAGTCCAATCTTCCCAACTGACTGTGCTTTGGTGGATTAAAAACCCCAACAATCCCCACAAGTTCCTCCCAGCAAAGTGACTGTAGAGACCCACGCGTGCCCAGCCAGCCCTGCCGCAGCCCGAGTGGGCTCCAGCGGGCTCTGAGCCACATCCCCTCTGCAGCCCTGCG
>NW_008650415.1:7524-7742 GCF_000695815.1 Acanthisitta chloris
CTCTGCAGCCCTGGGCATGGAAGGGCCAGGGCAGGAGGCCACAGGGCAGACTTGACACAGGACACAGCCAGGGGGCCCTGGTGCTGCCACCTCGGGTACTATTCCCCCATCCTGGGGCTGGCCAGAACCTCCCTGTCCCAGCACTGCACGGCTGTGACTCCCATCAGACTGGCAGGTGGGTCGGTTGGGGCGGCCCTTGCACCCCAGGGGGCAGGAAG
>NW_008650416.1:0-33185 GCF_000695815.1 Acanthisitta chloris
CGACGCCTGAGGGAATTGGCCGTGCTGAAGATTGTTTTCTCAGAAGAGAAGATATTTCCCAAGAACCCAGATGGTGTCCAGTTACATCATCCCACTGTGAGATGCTTCACCCCAAGGGGGGGAGCCAAGCATTCCCACATGGATATAAGCTGGGGTTTGGACCAGCACAGAGCCCTTACCTACTGGATTCCCAGAGGACAAGAGCTGCCGCTGGACCTTCGGGAGAGGATCGGATCTGTGGGATCACTGCTCCAACAGACCCATCACTCCAGGAGGACTGCAGCCACCATTTGATCAGACTACTACCAACACCCTGACTGACAGGATGTCAGGTTGGTTTCTGACTCTGTCAGTGGTTTCTTTTTGTACTGTTGCATTTGTTGTTGTTTTGTTTTGTTTTTTCCTATTAAATTGTACTTCTGACTTGGAGTCTCTCATTGGTTTGCTTTCAAACCAGCTCACAAACCTTTAAAATTCAACACTTATCTAAGCTGATCAGGATTCCTAAACCCATGTAAAGAAAACTCATTGAAGTGAAACAGATGATCCCAGATACCACATTGCCAGGAAAACACAACCCTAATTTTCAGTATTAGAACCCTTCAATTTTAGTTAGAGTAGCACCATAAACAAACCTGAAACTTCATCATCTTCATTGCAGTTAAATAAAAAAATACACAAGTCAGTTGGATGCATAACAATTCATTCTGTTTTACAGCAAATTTTCATACAATCTCTAACCTCTCATTTTTCATATCACAAGCTCTCAAGCAATGAGCACTTTATCGGTCCATTCAGAATGATCTGCTGTGCACATTTATGAACACATTTGGCAAATGTTTTGCATCTGGAATATAAAAGTATTTATGAAAAAGTTTTATGGTAATAACTAAGATGTGTCAGGGACAAATAATCTGGATGGCCTTAATGAATCAGGGACTCTCTTCTCACAAGTAGCACAAGTCCTCTAGCACACTCTGTTGCCTTATTTTACTATCCCCAGATACAAAAACATTTGCTGTATTTCTTTGATCTGTTATAAATAACAAGTCACACTAATCAATGCTTGGATAATCTTCAGATGTGCAGCTCTGGAATTCTGGCATTTTTTTTCCTTTAATGACTCCCTATTAACTCTATGGATATCAAAATTCAGAAGATGATTGTGTTGTGGTCCAGGTCCACCCAGCCCATCTCTCACTTCCCCTTTTTCACAGGCCAGGGTGAGGGGGAATGAAATGGCAATATTTGTGGATTTCAGTAGAGACAGGGAGCTCACTTACCAATGACCATCCCAGCAAAACAGACTGCAAATGGGAGAATTCATCACCAAACAAAACAGAGCTGGGTGGTGAGATACAAAGACACAAAGAACCCTAAAACCCCTTGTCCCCAACCACCCCCTTCCCAGGCTCAACTTTGATCCCTTACCCGCAGCTCCCCCAGCCTTGCTCCCTGCACTGGCAGGGGAATGAAGGATTGGTCCACAGCAGGTCCTTCCTCCTGCCCCAGCATGCCCACAGGGCAGCATGGAACCTGCTCTGCTGCCTGTTCTCCTCTGCTCCAGTGCAAGTGGGGATGTTTCTCATGCTCTCACCCTCACTGCCATGCTGCTCAGCTCCAGTGCTCGTGGGGATGTTTCTCATGCTCTCACCCTCACTGCCATGCTGCTCAGCTCCAGTGCTCGTGGGGATGTTTCTCATGCTCTCACCCTCACTGCCATGCTGCTCAGCTCCAGTGCTCGTGGGGATGTTTCTCATCCTCTCACCCTCACTGCCATGCTGCTCAGCTGTGCCCTGCAGCCAAGCCACCGCAGGACCCGCTGGAACCTCTTCCCTGTGCCATGCCCACTGCCACGGCCACACACAGCCCCGCACAGGAGTGGGGCTAACCATGCCATGCCAGGAAGGACACCTGTCTGCAGGCTCCAAGGCAACAGCACAAACCCTGCTTCATGTCTACAGTGGCTGGGAAACACTAAGGCTGTGCCTTTGCCGTTCTTCTCCCGATAAACACCACATAATATGAAAATACATGAAAGTGTTATATTAGGGAAGGTGACCTATTTATAACCATTTTGTTACCATGACTTCACTTACCACTTCTGTAAAGTCAGGATTTTGCCTCTCTCAAGAGCAGTCCCTTAAGACATTTCCTATAAAATTGCCTTAGGCTATAATGAGGGAGAGGGGCACAAAAAATTATTTTCCTTATAAAAGCAAGTGAGTAGCTTTTCCCAGGTTCCTTGTTACGGATTTTGGTATCTACATCAGATATTAAAGCCTGCAAGCACCATCAGCACATGAAAGGAAATAATAAAACTAGAAACAACATGAAAATCATGCCTTTCTTTTCAGTTTTGTCTGGATTTTTTAATTAAGCAAATTACTTTATAGTAAAACTCTGCTGGAATTTATAGTTTTGCGCAATACTAATATTTTAATCTTACTCAAAATCTCTGTTATTATTACCACACAATACTTAAACAATACCTATCAAATTAGAGAGTATTCATCAAGTGCTTCTTGATGAATAAAAGTCAGACTGGACTGAGACAAGGATGTCTCAGGACTAGGGAAAGGAATTGAAGCAAAACTTGTGTGGCAGAGGTGCACAGCATGCAGGTATCATGACTGGCCCCCACGGAGAAGCAATTTGAGTGCACAATTAACACTTGCACATATTCTTCTGTCCTCCAAGTGCGCCTAGACATCTCGTCCTGCTTTTTTATAGAACTAAAATGGATTTTAGTAGCAGTTAAAAAATACAGACAACAATTAGGGGAAAATAACATCAAACAAGAATAAAGTTAAGAAATTGCAACTTCTCCTAATTGAAACTACAAACTACATTTACAAAGGGTTGAGCTACCATCCTGGAATTTTCACACAAGCCTAGGTCTGAGTTCAACCTTCTCTCACAGTCCATCATTGAACTTCACAAAATCGATGGATCACAGAAATGTTAAGACTGGAATATACCTATAAGATCATCAAGTCCAATGAATGACATTAGTCTTTCAATCAAGTAACAAAGAGGAGAGCACCTCAATGCTGGTTTATTTCCATCCTTCTATCTTGAAAGTCTCTATTTATCAGTTCTCAATTTCTCAGTAAGGACGCACTATCATGAATAGTATTTATTTTCCCCTATGAATATTCATATCTTTTAGCTTCAAACAGAAATTATTTACTCCATAGAAATCTATTTAAATTGATTCTGTACTGTATTCACAGAGGGCATTTCAATTTACAGTGTGTAATAAAGCAGAGTAAATTAGAGTGACAGAAAAAATAAATTCTTCAGACTTTTGCCAATGAAAACATGTAAAATAGCTTAAAATACTGACACACAACAAAGGCAAAACAAGTGGTAAAAAGAATGATGTAACATCAACAAAGAAAGCAAATGTAGAGCAAAACAACAAAACAAAGCCTGTACAAGATAAGCAGAGATGTTGCTACAAGCTTTTCTTTTATATTAGATTAAATGACATGTGAATTATCACATATCACACTTCAGTAGCACAGTCACTTTTTTCTAGACAGACTATGTCCTTATGCTTCTTCCAAAGAGTGAAATCCTTGAGCTAAGAGCTGAAAGATGTATTGAATTTACATCAATAGTTTCACAAAAACTTTCCTTGCACTCTTGGCAACAATCCAAGGAGAAACTATAAGAATTGTGGCTTTCTCCGAGCTGGAAAATAAAACTAAATCCTCAAAAGCATGAAACTGGTGATATGAAGCCCTAAATTATACAGAAGCTGATTGCATCTGAGCAAGCTCATACTAGCAGTATATATGCAAACTCTTCACCCCTCATTATTCCTCTATATCTCTGAAGTATACTAGAAATTTCATTTGTGCAGAACTTGTGCCAACCTCCTCCACTACTTAAGAGCATTTAATATGCTTTATCAGAAACTTCATGAAGCAAAGCAACACCTGGATTGCCTCCAAAATCATTTCAGAACTTCATTGGACTGCACATTTCAAAAGAAATGAAAAAATTAAATGTGATTCCATTAAAATCCTTTAGGATAAACAGCAAACAACCATTATTTGGGCTGCTCCAAAATCAAAATGGTGTATTTAAATCAAAGTTATCTGCCAACACATCCCAAAACCTGGTGATACGTTTTATCTGTTGCAAACCAAATGAAGCTTCTCAGAGCTATAAACACCATGCAGGGAGGAACACAGGTGCCACTGCAGCAATAGCAACACTTCAGGTATAATACAACAGGAGAAGGACAAATCCTCACCATGCTATCAAAGCTATTTGCCTTTGAAAAGGGCTGTTCTCTTTCCTAAGATCTCTGTAACTGTCTCCAAAGGACAGTGGTAATATTTAAACCTGTTATCACAATGCTCTGTGCTTAACAAATCAACCCACCTCAGTTCAGAGCTTTCCACAGCACATGAAGAAGAAAATGTGTTTATGAAGGGTTAGTATCACACCACTGCCCTACTTCAGTAAAAGAGGTATTTTCCTACATTTGAATCATTTCACAAACCTTAAGTGCTTAACTTACAAATGCAATTTGGAACCTACTTTTATTAATAGTAAGGCAGTACAGTACAAATAACTTTTCCACTCTAAAAACCAGTTATGCTACATATGCAAATAGCTGCAATTACAAGTTGTCACATTCACTAGCAGCCAAGATACGTATCTGTACTTATCTATCTCTTCCTTATTTACACCTTCAGATACCTGAGTTGTCTAGTAGAACAACTTAGGACAAGCAAGAGATGACAACATTTAGCAGCTACAGAAACAATTTAAAACCAATCTGACACAGCTGCTGTGTCTGACTTCCTGCTATTCATATTCATACTCTATTGTTACTCTCAGGCTCTGTGTCACCATCATCAGGAAATGCAACTTGGCCAGAATGAGACAGGTATGCTGGATCTAAATTAGCGTTGTTTAGCTTTATCATTAACAGAAAAAATAGGAAGAAAAGAAGGGAAATCGGTCTTCTCCAGGAAAAATAAGAAGGGGCTCTGTGGGATAATTACTGTGAGAAGAGGAAAAACTTGCTTGAAGAAATACTCTAAAGTGGGCCTCTGTCTCCAGCCCATGCCTATCCTGGCTGCCACTGACAATAGCTGAGGGCTGGAGTATCCCACATAATGAGATTGTGGCAGAGGCTGCAGCTTACCATCCCTTTGCTGACATTCAATTGGAGTTCCTAAATCTTTAGGAGCAATAGCAACATTAGCCTCATTTCCTAATATCATCATAAACTTTTAACAAAGCTTGAGGAAATGGAATTGAAATGGATAACTATTCTGATAAACTTAGAGGTTTAATTCTTCATTTCTATAATACTGTGAAACAAGTGACATTAACACCCCTTTTCAATCCGTGTTACATTTATTGAAGTCAGTTCTAAATCCTTTGGATATTAAATGTACTTAATTTGGTTTTGTTTCGTAAGAACGTAAGAGCAAAACCATCTTACATGTTCTCAAATGTAAGAACATACAGTTTAAGACAGCTTATCTTCCCTTGCAAGGAAAAAGAAATATGTAGGCAAGAGTTTTGCTATTTAATTAGAGGATGATTTCTTCGGTTTTGCTTCATCATGGTACAGAACTGTTAAAAGGACACAACAGGATGGCAACACATTTTGCTTTATCATATGTGTTCAGAAGTATTGCTAACTAAACTAGATGAATATAAGTCAACCCTCTGAAAGATAGCGCAGTAAGAAAAGAGCCCAAGTATGTGAAAGAGGTTTCTTTCTCCCGCTGTGATCTTTTTTTCAGGTTATGATCCTGCTTTTCATCCTGCTCCTTCCCCTCAGGATCCTGAGCTCTACCATCTCAAGGTCACTGCAGCTAAGGATGCCTTTGACCTTCACATCCCCAACCTGTCCTACCTTGTTTGTAAACATGAGGTCCCAGCTTTAATAAGCAGAACTAAAATTGGTACCAAATGTTCCCTGCTCACATCATCACCTTCCATTTTTCTTGTAGACTTGTGTCCCCTATTTATATTACAACCACAGTCATAATGGCCCTTTATTTCCCCAAATATATTTGCTGAATTATGTGGTCTTCCAGAGGGAGAACTGATGATCTTGATCCCCAGCAAGTGTATCTATTTTCCCCCCAGAAGTTCTGGTCCTGCAAAGCCTGGAATATTGGAAAGTCTGGTTGAAAGAGGAGCACTTTCAACCTCCTGCTGCCATCTCTGCTACAGTCATCCAAAATGCCTTCTGCTGGAACCACTCTGAGTGCCAGCAGAAGCCACTTATCCTCTGATATATTGGAAAAGGGGAAACTGTATAGCCTTCACCTGACAAAGCCATACATCTGGAGGATTTGAGGAAGACACTGCATTCAATACGAACTGGCAGGATTTACGTGTCAGAGAGATAATAAATGAAAACATGTTGCTCTGAAGAGAACTGAAGCAGCACTGAATAAGTGTGGAAGCCTCTATATTCCATACTTCTAGTAGACTTTTAACCATAATTTAAATACAAAAGAACTCAGAACATTCAGAAGAAAGCCTCCTACCCACAACTAAATGGCTACATTCTATTGCAACTGCAATATATCCCTCCCCATAAATCTGTATTTAAAAGTTGCTGTCTGCATGACAGATAAATTATGTTACTTTTAACAACAGTTTTAGAGTTAAATGCTTTTGTTTCCAAGTTGAATAAACATGATGTATTTATTGAAGTCATATTAATAACACTAATTAATAATAGTCAAGCTGTTAGAACCTGCACTACACATATCTATCAAGAAATTAATACTGATTACAGTATGTAGCAAGTGCTGTAAGATATATAGATATTTTCCCCCTAGCAGTGCCTTACACTGCAGTGACAAATTCTAAACTTGAAACATACTTTCTCCCTGAATCATTTCCACTGCATTTAAACCAAACATCTGCTCTTCCATAGGTGTTTACATACTTAACAGAAAACTTCACATCTGGTGGAACTCAAGGGCATAACCTGATATGTTCACCCTTTTCCCAGCTTTTCTCAGAGTGTTCTGCAGTGCACAAAATTAATATTCTTATTAACACACTGGTGTGGTCTAAGAAGCAGTATTACTGTGTTGGACCTGACAAACATAGAAGTGAGAGAAAAAAAAGTCTCAAAAGAAGTCACAGAGTCTGTAGGATTGGGTTAGTATATGTCATCTTAAATGATTCTAACAATTCTTTGTCAGGATCCTCATGGAGGTCATGCAATATACGTTCATTATGCTAGAGAAGATTTTGCCAAAAGTCAGGTTTTAAAATTGTATTGGGGCACTTAAAATATTAAGGAATAAAACCACAAGCAAAACACAGACTATTATTCCAATAAAACAGAAGACAGACCATTATTCACAAACCAGTTTGATTAGCACATTTTGTAATTAATGATCCTGGGCACAATGCCACCATTTGTCCTACAACATTTCTGTGAATCCCTAAAGAAAATGGTTGAATGGATTTCTGTGGTTTTCCAACTACATACTTCTCATGGAAATTAAAAAGAGTAAAGACATTTCAGTATTGTTCAACTTCAAAATCCTCTCAGATGTGCTTTTCATAGAGAGGTTCCAGTAAATTTCATTCCTCTATGAAAGACAAGTTCAACTTCAAAGGAACAGTTCTAAGTAAAAGAGCATATGGGTTTCCAAATTCCAAGACCACTTTGCACCAGAGGACAATACTTCACAAGTAAAATGGTAGCCCATTTACCTAGCAATTTAAATAGAGAATCAATCCATTTCTATTGCTCCACTCAGATGTCTAAGCACAATTCTAATCCTTCCTGGAAGACTTAATTTTGTCTATATAAAATAGTAACTTGGCAGAGTTCAGAAAATAACACAACTGTTTTCTAAGATTAAAACCAAGATGAACTGAAATCATGTGCATTGTACTTGTAAGGCCAGGATCTTTTGGAAGGCAAGGTGATCACTCAAATTATCTTCTGACTTAAAAGTCTTCAGATTTCACAATTTTCTGTTTCTGTTCTGCATTAGAATGCAATTATTTTTATTCAAACACCAAATATGAAATATAAAATTGTGACAAAAAGAAAATTAGAATTTCCTTATACATGAGGATTTTCTCATTACTGAGGGTAATGATTCTTTGATTCTTGGAGCTACTTAAATCTATGCAAACTCATGTTGATATATCAACACTTTTAACATTTTAACACTTCATTGGTGTGGTGTATGCCTTCCTCTACTATTAGAGGGGAAAAAAGTCAAACAAATGCAGGAGCCAAAATTCTTATTTCTGCAAAACATCTCTGATACTCCTACTTTGGAGCACGACTGAAGGAAAAATAAAGGGCAGGTCACAGGATCCACACACACAAAACAGCAGCTGCTACTACAGACTAAAGAACTGTCCTTTCTCTTATGGGTTCAAGTCCAGATTTTAATGTTTGTGCATGATGAACAAAATCTTTCCCGAAGAGAAAGATCCAAAGACTACCAGTTGTGGCAATGACCAACACCACTTGACTGGAGCCTCTGTCTTGGCTGCAGGTGGCAGACACAACGTTTGTGACAGCACAAGTTGTGTTATTTGGCAGTCCTGCAGATACTGACACTTCTGAATCTTGCAGGTGGTGTTGGCTCTGCTCAAGCGTAGAGATCACTGTTTTAGGGATGATTCCTCCAGACAGCTAATAATAAATGGAAGTGCACTGTATGATCAACTCAGATACTCTGTGACAAGATGGTTTGGCTTACAGAACAGCTAGAAATATTGTCAAGAAGAGTCTGATCGATCAAAGTAAGACTTTTACAAACAAGTAATTTCTTCTGCCTTGACAATAAATGCAGCTCCACACATGGCCTCAGGAAAAATAGTGGTAAAATAATAACTGATTCAAATGCAAGCTAAGCTACTTCATCCTATGAGAGAACATGTGAAACTGAGTAGCTGTAAACTCTGGTACTGAGCTGACAGCCACCCCATAAATACAGCAGGATTGAACACATAAATTGCAATTTAGCAGTTTAACAACACAAAACAAGTAAAGCAGAATGCAGCAAATAGGATGTAAATTATAAAAAAAGCCTCTTTTCAAATACTTGCTTTTACTTGTTCTGAAAAATATTCAAGTTTTCAGTAAAATAAAAAATTAAAATTATTAAAAGATGAGAGGCAGAACTGCAAATAAAAAGCTAAGAGAAAACAAGTACAACTCCTAGCATAAAGAATCAATTCCAACCACTTCTATTTAAAAATGTTTGTTCCATGTATGTCACAATAACAGTGCAAATATTTGCAATGGACCTGTGGTTGGCAGCTGTTAGAACTGTAGGTTTTAAACAAAGATCCCAATAACATCGGAACAAAAACATGTTTTTCCACTCTGGGCATCTCGTTATTATAAAAACCATATCAAAGCATTCTTGTTAGTGAGGAAGTCTAGGTAGTTACTGAGCTTTTTTTTATCTATTTTAAATAGGGTCATCTTTTGAGACAGAAGTTAAGTGTTTTCACTGGGGCTTAGGATGCTCTAACGACAAAAGCCTAAAGGAAAATAAGAAAAATATCACTACACAGGGGTAATGGTTAAAAACTCCAGCTAATAGAGGACAGTCAAGCATTATGTCAGCATTATTTCTTGCCTGAAAGGCAGCACATCTGGCAATGCAGTGCCCTCCTGATTCTCAGCTGCCAAACCAGTAGCCTCTAAAGCAGAAGGATTGTGTACTGACTCACCCTTACACCTTTACGCAGCAACTGAACCATTTCTGGTGATCTCCCACTCAAAGATATCCAAAATATCTGCTGTTCTCGACAGTGTTTGAAACGTAAGTAAGAAAAAAAAAAGTATTGAATGTCAATCTTTTCCACAGTTTATATATAAATAGCTGAAAAGCATGTCCTCACCAAGGAGATAAGTCACCAAAAACCACCAAGGATATGTTTAAAGGGGTACAGGAATTAGTATATCATCTCTGAAATGCATCACTAGAGAAAGACTCCTACAAAAAAATTAGCCTTTTGCATACAATTCTCTTGCCTGAAAGAATAAAAAACACATCAGTGCAGCATATCCAGTACTTCTTAGCATATTTTTTTGTATTCTAGTAATGCTGTTTTTCAACACAGCTGGTCCTGACTAAACAGATTTAAAGATTCATCAATTCCAAGACTATAAAGGATTATTGTGATTATCTCATCTGACTTCCTGCCGGGCACATGCCACAGTAACCTGCTCACAGATTGCTGCAACATATTTCCTCAAAGATAATGTGGCCACAAACCATTTAAAACACAATCCAGTCTTGTTTTTAACATATCGGTAATAAAGAAACAACTGCTTTCCATGATTAATTTATTGCTAATCACCCTAATTATTAAAAAGTGGGTTCATTTCTGTTCTGAATTTGCATGGCTTGGGTTTGTAAATACTGGGCTCGGTTCTAGTTTATTTGACAGAACTGACAGATTGTTGACAGATTACCTCAATTATCAATCATCTACCTGAAACCTTCCTCCATGTACCCATTTATAAGCCATAAATAGGCTGACTCCTCACTCAAATTCTGCAGTTTGCCTGAGCAACTGTACAAATTAATTTCTTCACTATTTGTCAGACTTCTGCTGAAACATTATTCTCACTTGTGTGTATATATATATTTATCTCTGTATTTAAATCTATTATACATTGAGAAGGTGGGAAAACAGGTAATTCTTTCAAGCAATAATGAGAACATCCAGAAGACATGATATACTTCAAAGACTGGGTTTGACCCTTTGGCTTTTAAGTCCCGAATTGACAAAAATTAAGAAAATCATGTAAATCAAAAATTTGCAGGAAAGAGACATGTTATTCCACCTTCCACTCTTCTCCTTGTTCATGGCAAGTAAAATTAGAAATAACAAGCAGTAAGGAAGATTCAGAATAGGCTTCGGGGGAAAAAGATCTACAACATAGGGGCCAAAAAGTCCTGAATTTTTGAGAGGCTGAAAAATCCCCATTGTTGCAGACAATTTTTCTTTTAAACAGGTAATACAAGCACATGTTGAAAACTTCATAGGTGGAAATTAACCTGCCATAAAGGAATCAGATAGATCAGGTAACCTGCTGAGCCACTCTTGGTCCTCCCCTCCTATTCCAGGTTTCCCTTCTTACAACTCCTTGCCACTGCAGATCAGCTCTGAATCTTTCTGCCAGTTCCCCATCTATTCTGAAGAGGACACTGAATCAGTAACAATTGCCCAGCAATCACCTCATTTAGTTTATACAGAGAAATTTTCAATTATTCTCCTCCTCTGCCCACCCTGCCTATAAA
Source organism: Acanthisitta chloris (assembly GCF_000695815.1). Lineage (NCBI taxonomy): Eukaryota > Metazoa > Chordata > Aves > Passeriformes > Acanthisittidae > Acanthisitta > Acanthisitta chloris. Next base: position 11,298 of record NW_008650416.1, read on the forward strand.
GGCAAGTCTTCTTATCCTCTTAGCTATCAAAATCAAGGAAGAGGCTGATGTTCAATTGGTTTGCCATAATAATGTTTCATCATGTTAAGTGTCACTGCACCTCAGGACACAAACACCATCTGTGGGTCCTTTCTATATTTGGATGTATTAGGGTAGATGCTGTTTAAACGAGCCAAGTATCTGACAGAAACCATACAGGTTCAGAACTAATCACTATTTAACTTTCTACTTCTGCAGCATCAGCAATTTTTATAAGACTGCACCAATTTTTTCTGTCTCCTATTATGAGAATAGTGAATAACAGACTAGAGCAGATCCCTGCAAGTCCTATTACAAGCAGCAGCACTGAATAAAAATTCTCCATTTTCAACTGCTTTGTTACCAATTCATCTGTTTTCAAACCATTTAATAAATGCTGTGTTAAATTCTGCACTGCTAATTTCTTTAATCACAGTGTCAAGGGAGGGTTAGTTACTGCCTGCAGAAGTCCTGCATTTATGGTTATCGTGAAAAATGCAGCTTGCAATCAGATTTAAGGATGTGCATGATTTCTATCTCTGACATGGCTGACAATTCTGGAAGGGAAGGTAAGCACTATCCAACAGGGAAACTCGACTATGAAGCTTTAAGATTTGGGGTCAGAAAAGATAATTGTTCAGGGACAGCCAGAGGGCATGTCCTGTAGTACATGTGCTGCAAGGCATGTTAGTGAGATACAGGCTGGACAAACAGACTGTAAGTTGGATGGAAATCTGGCTGGACTGCCAGGCTCAGAGAGCACCAACAGTACATAGATCAGCTTGTGGCTGGTTCCTAGTGGCAGCCCTCAGTGTGCCAGCAGCTTAATCAGCTATTTGGACGCTGAAATAGTTCAATCTCAGGCACTTTGATGACACCAAGGAGTCGCCACACTGTAGGCTGCTGTTCAGAGGAGTTTCCTTAATAAGCTGCAAAAACAGACCAGCAAGAACATCGCAAAGTTCTTCCAAGGCAAACACAAAGTCCTCCTCATCTGCAGCAGAATAACCTCACAAAACAAGGGCAGGTAGCAGCTTTATAGAAGACAACCCGGTGTTCCTTGCAAAGCAGCAGAGCAGGAGCCAGCAGTGCTGTCCTTGCAGCAAAGACCAGCCACATACTGGGCTGTCTTAGCAAGAAGACAGCCTGCAGAGAGCTCAGGGGAGACAATTCCTCTCTGTTCAGCAGTCATGAGACATCTGGAGCCCTTATTTGCTGTATACAACTGCCAAATGGGAACATTTAGAAATGATGGATCCAGATACTTCTCAGAGGTCCAACAGAATGGAAACAAGGCAACAAACACTGGAAGTTCTGACTAGATAAAAGCAAAATATTTCCCTTGCAGATGACCAGAATCTAGAAGAGATTTTTGCCCAGAGAGGTTTGGGGATCTTCACAAATATTCAAAACTCAACTGGACAAGATCCTCAACAACCTGTTCTAACAGGTTCTGCTTTGAGGAGGAGACTGTACTGGAGACTTCCAGAAGTTCCTTCCAATCTGTCAAATTCCATGGTTCTGTGCAGGTAAAACTGAAGACACAGCAGTAAAACTCCCTGTGAGCCATGAGAATATCCTTTGCCTAGTTCTATCTAATTTTTAAAGCCAAAACTCTATGATGGAGAAAACTGGCACAGCAATAATCAAGTTCCACAATAGAAGAGTTTGCAGTAACCAATACAATTATCTGCCATTAGACTATTACCAAGAATATAAAAACTCCTTATATTGGTAACCACTCAGCTATTACATTAAAAGATAACTCTGTGGCAGCACAGCCAGTTTAATCCACTAGAAATATGTTGCTAAGAACCCAAGCAAATAATCTCAAAACCCTCATTGTCTGAACCTATTGTCTCCTTTCCATGCACCGTGATTGGCACATGTACAGTGACACCCACCAAGAGTCTAATCTGCCAGAAGAAAGGCAGCAGAACCAAAGATGGTCAGCATTCAGCCAGAGAACTCCCTAACTCCCTCTGCACAGCCACAGACACTTCCCAAGGCTCTTTCCTGTCTGAATTACCTTCTGCTTCACAATATGGATAAACTCTTACTGCAGCCCTTCCTTCCTTCCTATGGCAGGAGCTAAAACATTACATTTCCTCCCTCTACAAAGCCACTTATATCCCAGAAAAGTAATTTTTTGGTTAGACTGAGTTAGAACTGGTAAAGAGATTCTGCATAATGGGGCAGAGGGGTAGAAGAAAACAGGAAAGGAGATTATCTAATTATTCAACCCATCAGAAGGGCTTGGCCAGGCCAACTTGAGAACCTCTGATGTTAGATGATCCATAAGGTACAACTTTTTGATTTCCTCTAATAACATGGAAGAAACTCCATTAGAAACCTGATGGTACTCACTGCACAATAATATTTTCAAAAAGCAACTGAGATAGTACCACCATTTGCATCAGAAAGTCAAAAACATAAATGTTACACACAAAGTATAAATGTTTCAGCTTATTGTCCATGTGTAAGAAAATTCTAGCTTTTTTTGGCAAAGCTTGTGAGCTACCTAGTTATGCATTTCCCAGATCTACTGACAAAAAAACCCTTGGAACATAGTAGTGGAATGTGTTAAAGGTGTTAAAAAATTATATCTTAAAACAGGGTATGGCTCTTCTAGGATAAATAAAACCAACAACTAGAAAAGGTTTATTTTAGATTGTTTCACACAGGAGAATTCTTTTAAAATAAGGAAAGTACACAACGTCTGTCTTTCCTCTTTCTGCAACTATTTTAATACCATCATTCTGGTCTTTATCTAACACAGGCATGCTATGGTTTCAACAGAAATATCAAGTCACAATTATGTTCTTTCTAGAATACTATGCTGTTAACAGCATAACTGTTAAATAGAATACTTGAATTTAGATGTGTTTCTAATGTAGATTTACATGCTGACAGCAACAGTATCACAGTGAGAGCTGACATGCCTGCAATTATTGTCAGATCCGAGACAGAATCCTCAGCAGCTACTTCAGAGTATGACACCAAAATCCAACAACAAGCCTAACTGGCTCATTAAACTCATCCTCCGACTCTAAACTTGTCAGTGATGCTGCTAGTTCCCCAAAACAAACTGCCACTCTGTTTCCGTTCTGTGACACAAGGGCAAGGCAAAAGCTGGCAGAAAACTTACGATGTGATTTGTATCTTCTTAGCACTGCATTGGTCACAATATTTTCCTCTTCTGAAAGGCAACTGGATATCCCCATTTCACTATCCATGTGCCTCTTCAAGCAATAACTGAAACATCTCTGCATATCACTTTTTTTCAGATAAATGAATCGTTCAGAGAATTTTTTCATTGCAGGAAAAATCAAGTCAACGCTTACTCTACTTGTTCCCTTTGTAACAGTTCAACTAACAGTTAAACAATAACAACGCAGTCATTTAGGAAAGCAAGAAGTAACCAATAAAATTCAGGAAACAGAAGAAACTAAGGTTTCATCAAAATAAAGACTAGTCCCTGCATGACTGGGATTGACTGGGAAGTAACTGACAGGGAACCATGGAAAGGGAAATAAAGAGTTAATGACAAGCTCAGACTGGGATTCTCAAAAAGAATGAGACAAAAAGGGACCGATGTTGGGAGAAGAGTTAGATGGAAGAAAGAGAGTAGCTGAGCTCTCTGTTTAAAAGCACAAATCAAAGTTTCCCTAAGTCTAGGGTGGAGGTTGGTTTATTTGTTTAACATCTGAGGCCCATTGAATAATTGATAGGAGTTCTGACAGACCTGGGGCTGGTCTTCAGAGCACAGTGCTGTGCTGATGCAGAACTGAGCTGCCACACTGCACAGGTCTGTCTGAGCAGCAGGAAGATGACAGGGTTTGATGTCTTCTAAAAAAGCACATTGTTACATAATAGTCACCTCCCTATTCAAAGTGACAGAGTAGGATTTTTTAATTATATTTTTGAAATATTAAAGATATACTACATCTGTCTGAGGATGTCCAATAACTTCCAAGACCAGAAGTTTCCATCACCACATACATTTAAATGAAATGAAGATGCTAATAATACCTATACACAATGAAGTTGTTTGTTACAAAAAACCCAACACAGTGGGTAAGATCTTATTTTTCTCTTTCCTCTCTTCCATTCTGCCAGCTACTCCACAATTGTTTTTATTCACAGTAATTCATTAACTCTGTCTTGAAAACCTGCCACACACCTGTTTCTTTACAGGTTCCTTTTCACTAGTGAAGACACAGTAAGAAAGTTTGAAAGAAACCTCTGCTGCTGGTGGTCTTTCCTTGTTCACCCAGAAAATAAGTTAATTTTTTAGTATTACGAGCCACTATTCTATGCTAAATTTTAGAAGTTCATTAAATTATATCTGAGCAATTTCCAAACATGTCCCTCTAATGAGAAAATAACAAGCCCATTTGACAGTACCAGTAAAAGCACATGCAAGCACTAGGCACTCACAGGGCAGAAATCTCACCTGCAGAGAAACTGCAGCAGTTTATCACTGTGGATGGAAACTGGCCCAGTGGCACTTTAAATTAAACTTGAGCTATTCAGGTCAAAACAAAAATTCTGATACCAAGAATGTTACTACTTTACACCTTCAAAACGGTAACTCAGTGCTCCTGCAGCATGCTCTCTGCAAGGCAGTTGAGCCTGCCAGGTTACACAGAACAGAAACACTTTATTAACTGTTACCTCAAGTTCTGAGGCCATTGGGAACAAATACGGAGGAAGATACGGATGGATTCCTAAAATAAAATGACTGCCTTCAGCCTTTTACTGGCCTACTGTGACTCAAAAGAAAAAAAATGAGTAAGTGCTGTCAGTAATAGACATGGAAATGCAATAGCAGGAGGATCACTACTAGGACTTGAACACACTTGTTTATGCACCTATACATAATAAACTGAGCTTAAGTTAATTCATAAAGACACTTCTAAGTATTATTCTTGCATCAAAGAAAGACTTACAGTAATATAGCAATTATAAACCTTCATCTTTGATAAACATGAATGGAGTAGTTCTATCAAAGGGCATTGACCACTGGATCAAACAAAAGAGCAGATCACACTCCCCAAGAGCTGTTGAGTGACCACCCAGGGACATGAGGCTCCTCTGCCCCTGCTGCCCAAAGGGATGGGTGGGAGTGGGGAACAGGGCAGGAGGGACAGGAGGAGACAAACCACCTCTCTCAGCAGCAGTGCCAGCTTACATCAGCATGGAAAGTCCAGAGAGGTATTAAGCAAGTGTCCCTTTCCCTGTGACAGGATGCAGCCTCAGCTCCATGTCTGAATGCCTGCTCTTGCACAGACTACAGAGCAAGCACTCACAAATTCCCCATCAGACCTAAGGACATATCTGAAAGAATAAACTGAAATCAGCTCCATCAACTGCAATTTAATTTAGATCAAACAGCTAACGCTTGAACAGCAAAGAACATAAAAGACACCACTATTTCCCCTGCTCTGTAAAGGTCTTTGAACTCAGACTACTGTCATTTCATGCAACAAACAAACACACTTCAGATAAAGAACTTGGGGCTCAGCCTCTTCCAAATTTATGAGAAGTCCTTTCAGCTCAGGGACACTGCAGAATTCACACTCGGCTCAGCAAAACACAGCGAAAAGAAAGAATTAATATAGTTATATCAGCTCTAGAAAGCTTTGTGCCAATTCACACATGCACACAGTCTTAACTGCCGAGGATAAGACTTTGAGCAAAAGACTGGACCTTAAATACCATTTTCATAAGCAATTAAACTTCTTTGGCCCCAAAGCTATTACTTCCCCCTCTACCCCTAGAATAGGGGTTTCTAGATTTTCTGCATCTCTGCACTTGCTGTGCCACAGCTCTAGAAGCCACTGCCAGCCACATACAGCTGTAAGGTGCAGAGTTTGCCTGGGCAGTGCTCACTTACCTTTAGCCCTCGAGCCTTTTGGTGCCCTTTGGCACTAGCAGCAGCAGGAGGTGGTTGAGTTGCAGCAACATAAACTAGAGACCACATCAACAGGAAGCCACTGAGACAAAGAGGTACATGAGTATCAGGGGCTATTATCACAAAACAGTATAATCCCACACGATTTATGTTTTCCATTATTCCAGCACCAGCTTTTCTGTGCTATGTATTGGATCTCATCTAAACACACTGGATCTTCACCTATTCATGGCAGTGAGCACTGGCAGTAAAAAGAAAGGAGTATTTGTTTTCTAAGCTGTTGGGGTGCCCTAAATGCATTTATGTTTTGGAGCTAACTCTTCATAATTCAAATTCTCTCACAGAAAACTCTCCCAATTTATTTATATTTCTTTGTGTTCCTGCCATTTTAAGCAATCTGAAAAGAACATAGCATGATAACTTCTATTAAACAGTAGAACTTTAAGAAACAGACAGATGAATTTCTGAAAGGAGAACACATTTCTCCAAAGGTCATGAATCACTATTAGCTCAAAACTAAGATGTAACAACAACAAATTAAGAAATTATGTGAGCAGTTTCCAAAAATACAATTTGTGTTTGTTTTCCCCTTTGCCATTCCAACAGTCACAAAAAATACATTATGAGAAAATTGCTCAAAGAGAAAGTGAAGCACTCAAGGAAATGAGGATAAGCAATCAGTGAAATTAGCCCTGGCTCCTGTGCCTGTGCTTTACAATAGTTTTTGATTGCATGACCACATGCAGAACCCTCTCTTTATTTTGACTGATTCATGAACTGCCATTCAGATTTTGATTACCATCTGTGGCTCAATGTACAGTTCTTAGGGCTTAGTTCACCAAAAAGTATTCAAACCTTACCATAAAGGGAGATATTCCCATTCCTAATGATTTCTACATAACATTAAGCATCTAAATGCTTCAAACCTACAATATTTTTGTGAAAATGCATGCAAGACGAGAGACACTATTAGCTTGGTTTTACAGAGAGATGATAATAAGTATAAAAGTGTCCACTAATTCTGTGTGACTAGATTGTGATATCTCCTAGAATATCAAGAGGGAAGATGGAAGCCACAACACTCTCTGAGGGAGTATTGCATTTTCTTCTTTTGAAGAATGGCTCTCCCTCTCTGGAAGTCACACTCACTTCTGGAGAACACACACTGGAGAAAAACTGAAAGGCGCAAGGCAGGGAGTTTGCAGCCTCATTACCACATGGTAAGCGGCCACAAACTTGAAGGTCTTACCATAACCATTACAGAAAAAGGAGACTGAACTAAGCACACCAGGATGTCCGTGGTTCTTGGACACTTGCCCTCACAACCCTACTTATACTTCTACAACTGTTTTTATTACCAATTATCCCCATGGTATATCCACAGTCATGTGGCTGGAAGTTGAAATAAGAAGAAACAGGTCACTAACGATCTTGTTAAATGTTTTAATTTCACCTTAATACCTCAGGTAAAAATAAGTATCTCTCCACTTGTCAGACATACCACTGAGTTTTTAAATTAAGATGTGATTTTATTCCTGCTTGTTTAGACAGACAACAATAATCAAGCACAGCCTCCTTTCCAGCCAAATGCAACAATGCAGAGAGTAATCAAATTTGGCAGGCCAAGTGCTGGCTGCCCACTGCTGCAGCCACAGTGTTCTCTGCTGCTCCAGACACAAGGTTTGTAGGACACCAGTGCACACATCAATTCACACCATCCTGATTTTCTACCCCTCCCACCCGAGAAACTTCCTGCTACATACTCCTCTTAGAAAACATACACAATTTTGTTATTTTTAAATTACAATATTATGGTAGTTACCTTTTCCTCTTGCTGTCTTAAGACTAGAAACGACGGAAAGTAACTTAAATCAGGATAAGACTGAAGGACGTTTCTTGATACCACGTGGCCAGCAGTGCCACACAGGTTGCCAAAAGGACAGATGTTCTTTGTTTTTCTAAAAAAACCATATCTGTCTTCTATAAAATGAAACCCAACAAACTGTCTTTCTAGTTCCAATAAATACCCACTAGGGATGATCAGTCTTTTCCCTTCTAAGCTCTATCCATACACACAAGCTTGCTCAATCACTCTGAAAAGCCAGATTGCCAGTTTCCTCTAGCCCTTTTTCCCCCCCCCTCTTCATTTTCTGTTCTTTAAAAGCAAAACAAAACAAAACCAAAACAAACTGCTGTATTTCCTCAAAATTCATCTTTGGAAAACTGAAATCAAACCACATGACCATTTGCCTCTATTTCAAATGAAATCCTATCATATCATCAGCCTTGGAAGAACCCTGGTTTCTCCAGTGACAGATGAAGAAACTCATTGGGTTTTTGCATTAAAACCTTCTTTCCTTGGTCTAATGTACTTAAGTGTTCAGCGTGTTTACAGGAGAATACAGTTTGAAATCACCTGCAGGTCAGCCAACTGGCTTCCCCACAGTAAGCTTTATTGTGTTTCCTTGCTGCTTCTCAGCTAGTCTTAAACCAGCATTCAGCAAACTCAGACTCCCATGTTTTAATGTTGCATGTGTTCTCTGACACCGTTTTCAGCACACAGTGGACTGGACATTGTTCTAAAAGTAAAGAGCTCTTTGTTAACAGCAAACCAGCTAATACTTCAAAAATTTAAAATTAATCTCAGAAAACCTCCTCCAACCCTCCACAACTTGCTATAGATGTTGGTATTGGGAAGACAGCTACTCTCTTCTATTTACCCAAATAAAGGAGCATATTATGACCTCCCATACTGATGACTAAATAACATTCTCCTACAAAGCAAGGAATTATAAAAACACCCTGCACACAATTTGTCACAGCAGGACTTGCCAAGGACACCAGAAGGTGACTTGTATTTAATTCTGTCTTTATTTTTAAAATCTATTAAAATCTATCCATCTCCATGGTAACTCAAAGCACATATTCCTCCCAGTTTGATTTATACTTTTTAGGTTTTGTTTTATACTCAATCTTTTGTTTGTTGTTTGAAAGTACATAAAAACTGTCTAGTTGATCCTAATAATCTTAAAAGATACCATAAATCTGTATGTGTCTTCAAGTGAAAGGTACTGCATATATATTGCTCCTTGGTATACTGTTCCTTAATCCATTAAACTAGCCATAAAGTTCTCTGGTCTTCAAAGGAAAAGTAACTTTCAAATCTATTATCATGATTTTTCAAATTTTAGTGGTACAAGACTTGCTTACAAACTAATCTTATTTTACTCTCCTAAAAGCTTAGGCCTGCTTTTAATTCCTTAAAGCTCTCACAGTTTCACCAATCACTATGAAAGACCTCCTGTATTAAATCTCTTAAAAAAGGGAATGGAAAAAAATAACTATGGGAACCTGTTATAACCTTAAAATATGAAGCACTTGAACTGAACTTCAGCGAGTTAGTGATAACAGGGAGGTGTACTGAAATGAATTGCATTTTATACAGTGACATTGCATTTTATACAGTATATAGATATTAGATATAGTTTCTCCATGAGGACTGTTCTACCAAGGAAGAAATGTAGAGAGAGGTCATGACATCCACTGAAGACCTCCAAGACACCATAGCTAATAATTTTATGTTAATGCAAGTCTCAATTTGACAAGCAGAAGGACTTCTACTCAACTTTCCACAGACAACATATTTAAGCAGCATAAAAGTCTATGATTTTAGGTACAAAACCTTCTAACTATCTAAGGTAATGAGCAGACAAAAGCACACTGACACTTCTATATTGTTGTCTTTATTCTGGTCCCCACAATTCAAAAAGACAGGACAGACTGGAGTGGGTCCAAAGGAGGGACATAAAAACCATCACAGGGCTGGAGACGCTGCCCTGTGAGGAGAGACAAAAGGAGTTGGGTCTTTGTCCCTAGAGAAGGCAGCTCAGGGTTGGACCTCATCACAGTAATCTAGTACTAGCACATCCTTACAACGAGCCACATGGAGAAGACAAGGGGCAATAGGTATAAGTTCCACTAGGAGAGTTTTTGTCTTAACATAGGAAAAGAATTTTTTACAGTAAGAACAACCACTCACTGGAAGCACCTCCCCAGGGTCGTGGTAGAGTCCTCATCGCTGGATGTTTTCAAGATGTGATTAGGACAGGGTGCCAGCTAATCTCCTTGTGACAAGAGGTTGCACTAGATGATCTTGTGAGATCCCTTCCAACCTGGGCTATTCTATGATTCCATGATTTATCGCCAGCTTCCCCTTCCATGACTAAATATACAGAATTATAAAAATATCCACCTTGTGCAAACAACACTGAAGTGCTCATCATTCTGTATTCTTCAGACCATTCTGCACAAACCCATCACAACCCAATCAAGAAAAATCTTCAAGTATTTACTAGTAATCAAATAACTAATCTGCCAAAAGCCCCAGATTCAGTTGCTAAGCAATCAGATGATTTCTCAGTGCACTGTTCCCTTTGAGAAACTGAAGAGCTAGATGCTTCTGGAAGTGGAAATATTTACTCTTGATTTCCCTTATATTCTGTGCAGTACTTAACAAGACTATCTGCTGCCTCAAGCTCCTATCTGAGTTCCTGGACACTCCATGAAGATTCATCCTTCACTCCAAACATAGAAAGATATAAAAATAGCCATCATACTGCTGAACATTATTAGCCAGAGTCCTGTCTTCTAAGGTGATAACTCTGAGTCTCTCAGTTAGTGTCAACTGGGGCCAGACAAGCTCATCAGATTCTTTTTAAATGTCTCTTTCACAAACCTGAACAATCAACCTAAAGGAATATTCTATTTACAGGTAACCTTGAAAATGACTCAGAAAAAGGACAGAGGGCACATATACGTGCAATAGTATTTCTGCACATACGTCTCAGTACAAATACCTCATCTTTCCAGGAGTTTGCTTGCACAGAACTCTAAATGTGTATGAAATGCACTCAGTCTTGACTTCTGTTCCTTCAAGGGAGAAGCAGTTCAGATGTAGCATATCCATTTTAGATCATACTACACTCTTTTCTGTCTAGGTATTTTAGAAAATCCATCAGGATTTCCATGTTTTATCAGATATGGAGCAAGAAGCATCTCACTAAACACAAATCTCTCATAAAATACTCACTACAAGAGTAAATTACATCAATGATTCAGTGAATGGCATTTTACAAGATGAGTTTCAACTAGTGCTTCAATTTTAGAGACACCCTAAACCACCCAAATCAGTTAGCTGCAACTGCACCAAGTCCTGTTACCCACTCTTTTTCTTGATAGGATCCTCAGGAAATTTTAAAGGAGACAATGGGAAATTGCTTTTACACTCAGTTGGCAAAAACTTCATCTATTCCCAATGCCATTAGGCCTCACTCCTGAAACTAGATGAGAAGTCACTCCACGTGTCCCCCAATCCCCTTTGCATAAAAGCAGCAAATTAACGTTATTGATCTGACCAAATTCTAAACTGGGCAATTATGTTTGGTCTCTCTGCAGTCATCTACTCTTTCAACAGAAATAGGCCTCACATCACATCTTAAACTCTGAGGAATTTTTTTTACAGTTAAAATAGCTATTGTGTGCCAACAGTGAGTTTCAGTGATCTCTTTAACTGACTTAACAACTCACAGGAGTCTGGTTTGACCTAATTAACAAAAGCTTACAGAGAACTTGCAGATTCTTTATTTAGAAGTAGTATAAAAATAACAAATCTTATCAACACATACAGGTTAAGAGAAAGTTAACAACCTTATTGGTATTATTTTGCTGTCTCAACAGAAGTCAATACACTGGTCAGGGCAACTACACATGGGCTGCACACACACATTTCATGGTAACAAATGTAATTTTGCATCTTTATTCACCTCTGTGCCTACACAGGTCTCCCCAAGGTTTGTTCTTGTTTTTCTGCTCTCTCTTCCTTGTCCCTTCTGCGTAGTCACAAGAACAGGCTCAGCTGCTTATAGTGCTACACTAATTATCTTCTCTTTCCTCCTCCAGTCCAAATCAAGTACCATATTGGGGAAGGGAATCACTGGCATCCTTTGCTTATTGCCTTCGCAATACTGGGAAACAATAAGTAAAACCTGCTTTGAAATTTCTTAGGCTTCCCACAAACCAGCATAGTTATCTTGTTCAAATTAATCTAAAGAACAATCTAAAGTATTAGAGCCAGGCAAAACAATAACACAAGATCCTGGGTCTAAACACTTAGTGACAGTACACAAATACATGAGTATGTGTATGCACACACACATCTGGTCAGCTGTGGTAATCAAACTCTACCCACATTATGAGCAACTCAGTATACAATGTTACATAGGACAGACTTTAAACACTCTGATTCTGTGAACTCCCTCCTAATGACTTGTGCAATGGCAGTGAGAATAGGAAAATCCAAACCAAGAGGTTAAACAGAACAGTGACCTTTTTTGACAAAAAGTAGTTGCTAAATCTTATTTTTTCAATGCCCACCTTAGAAGCCTGGAGACAGGACACAGCCTGGATATAGTAAGATCAGAAAGCAAAAAACTGCTTTTGATTTTCCAGTGTCATGACACTGTATCTATCTGCACACAGACTACATATCCAAATAAGGGGGAAATGTGCTCTTTCCATAGAATCACAGAATAGCTTGGATTGGAAGGAAACTTCAGAAGTCATCTAGTCCAACCCCTCTGCCATGGGCAGGGACACCTTCCCCTAGCCCAGGTTGCTCCAAGCCCCATCCAACCTGGCCTGGAACACTTCCAGGGATGGAGCAGCCACTGACTCTCTGGACAATCTGTGCCAGTGTTTCACCAACCTCAGTGTAAAAGTTTCCTTCCTTATATCTAGTCTGACTCTCCCCTCTTTTAGTTTAAGAGCATTACCCCTTGTCCTACCACTACAGGCCCTGCTAAAAAGTCTGTCCCCAGAACCATAAAAGCCATATCAGCTTTACTCCTTTAAAAATAGTAAATAGTTATGTTATATTCCTGATTACTCAATTACGAAAATTATTTTTAGGTAGGCATAAAATTTTTACCTAGGTCATCACTACGGCTTCAAAAAACACCCAAGATACGTAACAAATTCTCACAGTTTCCACACAGGTATCATTTCTATCCCTTTCCCATTTGAGAAAAACCTCTGGCATTTTCAAAAAAACTTATTACTTTGTTAGCATTTAAAGAGTTATAATATCAAAATCCAAATAAGCAGAGCATAACATGGCATTTCAGTAAAGCAAAGAACACATCATACATTTTTCTATTTCAAATTCATTTTAGACACAGCCCTCTCTGTGAACTCATTATGGACAAATGCCTTTTTCTCCTAAGTCTATTCACTTTGCTTTCACCTCGATAGCAGAAATTACAAGAATATCACAGCCCTGTGTAGTACAGTGAACTCAGGATAATCTTTCTAATATATATTTCACAAACATCTAAACTAAAATTACTACACAACTGCTGTAACTCAAACCTATTCAAGCTTCCCTATGCACAGTTTATTCCCAGTACTAGCATGGACTCTGTGGTCAGAGGGAACCAAGGAAGATTCCCAGTATTTCACATGAACCAATTTTCTGGAACTGTCTCACAGCTGTGCTTCACTTCACCCTTCCATTTCTCACTGTCCTTCTCCTCCCTCCCAGTTTTTGTCAGCTGAGCTATCTTATCTTGGAACAATATAGCATCCTTCTCCAGGCAGTGTTTTAAGCACTCCAGGCTTCCTGGGTATTACATTCCAGTTCCTATTGTTTAACTGAAAGACAAACATAACTCTTACAATGTACCTCAATGACATTACTAAAGCAATTGTTAGGAACTTTCAACTGAAACAAACTCAGTCTTTCGAACCATAATCCAAGTAAGTCCAACAAAGAGCATGAGATGAACATTTTAGCCTCTTCAGAAGTGCTGCTATACATGTGGTTTGGCAGCTCTAACAGTGCAGCACTACTAATCAGTGAAGTGCCTACTGGTGCCCCTCAGCAGCAGTGACCTACTGAAAGCATTGGCACAACAACCAGCATTTGAACCTGTCCCTAAAGTAAGAAACTTTTCCACAAAGCTGACCAGGCACAGTAGCATGATAAATAACATTAATTAGGTTTCTGAGGTGATTCTTACTACAGTTTGGGAATAATAAAAATTGCTGCTGGTGCTGATCCAACAAGAAGCAAGTATTTCCATTTAGTCTCTCAATATCTTTTAAGATATGGCCTTACTGCATAGCTTCTAGCCTGAACACCAATTATAAAATCCTGATCCCAGCTCTGCTACAGCCATTTGTGCACCTCAGTGCATTTCCTCAGGCTACAAATTTATAGCTGGTACATGGGACAAGTTTCTGTTACCCACAAAATGATAGTGTAGATTGTTCTCCCATGTGAGAAAGGCTGTGGTACTATATCAGTGGTTCTGAGCATAAAAAAAACACTGAAGGTGGTCAAACACTGACAGCTTGGCCCAGAGAAGTTGTGAAGTCTCCATTCACAAGGAATTCAAAATCTGACTGATGTTAGGTGCAGTCCTGCCCACCTGGCCTCGCTTACCCTACTTGAGAAGGCAGTTGATGATCTCAAGAAGTCCCTTTCAATCTAACCAATTCTGTGATTATTTCTATATTAGGAAATTTAATATTTAATTTTGGGGAAAAAAAACCACCCCAAAACCCAATGTATTTTCTACTCAGAAGCTCTGCCAATTTCTCCTTGCCATGGAGCAGATGCCTCCTTCCAAAGTTCTATGTGAACAGTAAATTCTTTCCCCTGCTGTTTAAGAATACAATAATGTTTCGTGCAGTGTTATAAGAAATATAATGAGCTAGAATAGGAAGCAGTCCCAGAAAGAAAAATCACTAAATAAAAGTTTACAGCTAGAGCTTTCTCTCCCCTTCCCCTCAAGGAACTAGTGTTAACAATAAAAAAGAAATCCATTAGTAGAAAGGAAGTGTAACTCATTTGTAGGTAAAATTACTCCCCTTTCTCCAATTCAATACCATTGCCAGTATTACTCTTGTCTTCTCCATCTGACACAGGGGAGAGGGGCAAGAATCTTACAGGAAGAAAACAGGAAAGATCATTTTATTCACATACACCAGAGAGGTGTTTGGAATGGAAAAAGGAGGAGTAGGTGTAAAGAGTGGAATAAAAAAGTGTATATACTATGTGCTGTGCCCTCCTTCCCTTAGATGAGGCACAACTTTCCAAGAAAATGCCTTCAGGGACATACGATCCCCACAGAAGAACTGGGAGCAACAAATGTGAAACTAATTTCCTAAGAGCTGATTGCTTTCTGAAGGATGAAACACAGCTGGTCATGCTGAAGCTACCAAAGACTAGTTCCATAGGATCTTTTCTGGGTTTATTTCTAGTTATCTAACTACTGCCACTTCAGGTTTAAATGAGGGAACAAAACTGCTGCAGCTCTGTAGAGAGGTATTTCTCTAAAGTAAGGAGAGAAAGGAAATTCAGAACCTACAGTTCTTGATTCTAATACTACAGTTAAGATCTACAATTACTAAACTAAACTAAAAAGAGAAAATAGAAACCAGGAAAAAATACCTTCAGATGGGAAAGTTTTTAAATCTACTGTTTCAAGGGATTTGGCCACTAAAATGTAAGATAAGAACAAAGATGAAAGCAGAAGTATGTGACATGTGGCAGCAACTGAACATTATATAAAACAGATGAGCATAAAGCTCAATATACTTACCTTGAACGTTTATTTTCAATATAAGAAGCAACAATTTTCCAACCCCCACAACCCCGTTTAAGTTCTTCCCCTTTCAGATGAGACACTAAACCAAATATTTACAAACTGTGCTGAATAACTCTTTGAAGTCTTTGATGGGACGTAAAGAAGTCTTCCCTTTTGTGTTACTAAACACATATTATTTCTTACGTATTTAAGAACACCTGAAAATTGGGGGGTCTTAAACAACAAAACTTTCAAATCTGAAGGTACAATTTCTGTCTGAGCCACTGACATTTCCAACATTTCCATGAACCTCACATGGTCAGTGATCCTGCAACTATTGAACCCTGACTAGACAAACTGAATCTAACAATTCTTACATTGCTTTTGATTGTTTCCCAGTGGACTGAAATGCAACATATCTCCCAAGGTATTTGAGATGTACAAGGAGAAGAGCTCTGTTCTTACCACATACAGCTGTTTCCAGAGCACTGCCCATTCCTGCAGCGTTGCTGTGACTTCAGTCACCACAGAATCTTCAAGTGGAACGACTGTTTCATATTGCCTATGTAAAAAGAGGGGAAATATTAGGAAAGGCACCTGGAAAAGGTAGAAAAAGAAGAAAATGTCAGCAGACTAATTTGTTCAACATAAAGGAAAATATCTTAAGAGGGTCATTTTGCCTGTTTTAACACTGAAGCACCTCCAGAGTCATATCAACAGTTCCTCCATTACATTCCACAAGAATAAGCTTATGCGTAGCATTTCCTGGTTACCTGTTCAAAGTATGATTTCATTTCAATCAAGATCAATGAAAACAGTTTTCACTATTACAACAGGTTAAATTAACTTGACTGCAATGAGAGGTCCTTCACAGTTTCTGTCCCTTCTATAAGGTAGCCAAACCCTTTTGTTTCTCCAATTAAGGTTAGCTAATATGATGAAGTACCCAAAATATCTGCTATCTATTAACCTTTCCTATCCAGAAGACCTCTTCAATATTGCATATGAAACCTGGGTGAGCTATTCTCTAATCAAAAGCATAAGACTTGTTCCTTTGTGGTCAAGATTTTCCATAACAACTAAAGGAGAATCACAGAATGGTTTGGGTTGGAAGGGACCTTCAAAGGACATCTACTCCAACGCTCTGCGGTGAGCAGGGATATCTTCAACTCGGCCAGGTTGCTCAGAGCCCCATCCAACCTGATCTTGAACACTTCCAGGGATGGGGCACCCACCACCTCCCTGGGCAATCTATGCCAGTCTTTCACCACCCTCAGCAGAAAAAAATATCTTCCTTAGCACTAGTCTGACTCTCTCCTCTTAGTTTAAAGCCATTACCCCTTGCCCTATCACTACAGGCCCTGTTAAAAAAATCTGTCCCCATCTTTCTTATAAGCCCCCTTTAAATACAGAAGCGCCACAATCAGGTTTCCCCAGAGCCTTCTCTCTTCTCCAAGGCTGAACAACCCCAACCCTCCCAGCCTGCCCTCAAATGGCAGGTGCTCCAGCGCTTCGGTGAGTCCCTGTTTGTCCCCATGTAAGGCTGGTGCAGAAAAATTATTAAACAATTCTGCATTTCCAAGCTACCAAAAACTCATGTTCACATCAATGACATAAGTCAATCCACACTTTTCCTGCAATGCTCTCCCTCACCCCACAGGAAGAGGGGAGGAAGAGGAGGGAAGGCAGGAGGGAATAAGCAGGCAGCTGTGTGATATTTAACCACCTGCCATGTTAAACCACAATACATGCTCTATTATTTCACAGGTGTTTAGACTGGCACTTGGAATATATTCTTCAATCCAAGGGCAGAAATTTTTACCAGAACATGAAATAACCATGACCTCTGACTCAGAGCTGCATTACATTGTTGTATCACTTGGATACCAGGCTTTCATACATATTTTTGAAAAGTGTATCAGCTTTCCTAGTAAATATCTAAATATCTTGAACTGGTTGCCCTTTACTAATTCTGAACTAACATCAAATACTAATTAACTACAGATTACAGGGAACTGATCTTCCCTCTAAGGAGAATACATGTTAGGAGTAGTTATTCTATGCAATATATATAATTTTATTACACCTCAAAATTACAAAGCATTGATCTTACAGCTGCCCTTACAATCTTTACTCGGTGCCTTTGGGGATAAACATACAATTCAAGACTATCAGAAGTCACATATTTTCTACAGGTACTTCACTAAATGCCATTTAATACATTTTATCTTCCTCATTTAATTTGTTGCCTCAGGTCACTGTCTGAAATGCTGCACTTATAAATCTCCCGACAGTGGCCTTAATCTAGAATATGCAAGTAAAAGCAGCAGTAAAGACACAAGATATCGATTTCAGGAGTCTCAGTCAATCTCACAGGGAACCTTGCAGGTTACAGAGCCTACAGTCAGTAACATCTCTGACATGACATCCTCACCAGTACTGCTATTAACTGAAATAAACCTACCAGTAGCAACACATGAGCTACATACAAAGAGAAGGTCAAAAGTTTTCAGCAGAGTGTACTTCAGTCACTCTTTGGCTTGAGGTGTGCAGGGCTGGATCCTTTTGAACAGAGTCAAAGTAACAGCTAACCTGTCAGTTAGGCCTCAGTGAGAATCTATCTACTTACCTCCATAACAAACAGGAACATATAGGATTTTGCCAGTGAGGAAACAAGCAGAAATGGAAAATATAAGTAGAGTTCTTTAAATGCATGTGTTTCAGATGATACCTCTGAAGTTACAATTTTGTGAGCCAAAGTGAAGAGGAATAACCAACAGATCTGATTCTTGCTATATTAAAAAAAAACCACAAAACCAAACTCTTCAGAATTACATTTAATTTTCAAACCCTCATGTATTAAAAAGAAAAGATACAATGAACTAAAATCTCCCTTTAAGTTTCGATAATTATTTCTTTGATTCTATTCTAGATATGAAGCACTGCAGCTTCTTAGAAAGAAGGAAAAATACTCACCCTCTGTTACTGACAAGTGCCTTTTTCAAGTGAATATAGTTTGCAGGAAAAATCCCCTGCAAGAGAAAAAAAATCTGTAAGTTAGAAAAATAAATTCGCAGTTTTTAGCATTGATAACCTAAGCCACAATGAATAATTGCCAATATACCTAATAAAAAACCCTAAACAATCCCAAAGCTTCCAGTCAAAAGTCAACATTCAAATTAGTCACAATCAATCATTTGAGTCCATCCTAGAAGAGGACAACACACTGGATCAAACCTCCATCTGGAAAGATCAAGTTTTTAATTCAAAAGTTCTGCAAGTCTATTCAATAAAAATACTATAGTCAAATTCCAGTTTGGTTCTTTCCATTCCAAAAGCTCCTGAAGTGTTCAGTAACACTGGTGTATGGGAAATACGTTCTGGTATAAAAATCACGGTAAGTCAACTAGGACCAAACGATGTCACACGTCCCACACAGCTGCCTTGGAAGGGACAAGACTGCTTTAAAAGCAAACACTTTAGTTTAGCCAATTGTCTTTCTACTGCAAAGACTCTGTGACCCAAATAACCCACTAACAGGTGAGGAGCAAGCAGGAAAAGGGTGTGATAAGTAGAGAGTTCAGAGAACAGCCTGCGGTAGCAGGAAGGAATGAGTAATAGATGTGACTACCAGGATACTCTCAGGAGAGATGTAAACAAGCCAGGACAGCCAGGAAAATTGCTATTGTGCAGTTTGCAGGATAGCACCAGCATGCTCCCAGAGCAAGCCTCTGTATCAAGATGCTACATTAGAAATGACATAGACATGTTTGAAAAAACAAACCCAAAACCTCACCATCAAACTTCTGTCGAGGCCCCATGCCAGTTTTTCACTAAGGACAGCAGTATTCTTATTTTTGCACACCCTGTAGCTATCCATTTTCCTCCCTCTTACCAAGAAAAAGTGTTTAAACCCAACTTGGGATACCTCCAGTTATTTGCCTTCTGCTGTTCCCATGAGGGCTGGACTCTAGGCTTGCCTGTGCCAGTGTGTTCTTGTGTGATGAGACATGGGGAAGAGAGATAATTTAACCCAAACTTATGTCTGTAAAACACACAGCACTGAATCCTCGGAGCACACTCAGTAGGAACACAAGCCTGCACTTCCATGAGGATTACAGGAGCAGTATTGGAAATCTTCAGGTTAAGAACCAGCTGATGCCTCTGACAGAACACCATCAATTGAGTGCAGGCTTTCCATTTTTAGAGATTTAAAACCATACAATTTAGGAAGAAAAATTTTCATGGGGGTTTTGAAAGGAATACTAAATAAAGAAGATTCCAAATGCCAAGAAGAATTCCTGCTTGTCCATAGGCAAGACTAAAATTGCAGAAGGTAAAAATAAGAATCTAACAGGAATGGCTTAATCAGGAAAAAAGTGCTTTCAGCCACACAAAAATCTGGAGAAGGAAGAAATGCTACTTCAATTTTTTGTTTGGTTCCCTTCCAGTTAATGATGCTTATTTCTGTGATCCTGTGGTTACCTAAGAAACCAAGGAAGGTCTGAAGGACTCTCCTACCAAAACTGAACAGATATGCAAGCAGAAGATGTATCAACACACACAATGACTGTAGGCTTTTCCATAAAGAGAGTATTACAGTTATGAAAACAGGGAATACAAGGAATACTCTATTTCATTATACAGGAAAGGATCAGGAATCTGGTACTCTGATCTCTCTAAAAACAAGATACATTTAAACCAAAAGAGAGTGAAGCTTATATAGAAGCAGCTATTGGCATCTTTGGATACATACATTTACAAAGCCATACATGCATTCACAAAGAAATCACATCAGGACAGTCAAAACAGTTCTCCAAGAGCAAAAAGGTCTATGACCAGAAAAACTGAAGAACAGTCAAAATCAGTGGTTAAACTGTAAAAATCTCAGGAAAGAAAAAAAAGCAAACAAAAACCCAAGCCAAACTTACAAAATCATTTTCAAACAGATGTTTTTCAAAGTTCGCTTACACTAATAATGCAGATTATTGAATGTGTTCTTCAAAAATCCTGACAAAGCGGTGCAAGATCACCTTATGGTGATCACCTTGGAAGAGCAAGATCAAACTGGATGAGATTTATAAATGCTGGAAAAATTACACATTAGGAAGGCTTCTAATCCTTTGAGTGACTAATGAGTATCACTCTCTCAATTTAGAAAATAAATCCAATCCTTCCCCAGGAAAAAAGTTAGAGAAGTAAAATCTTAAGGTTAAGGCAACAGGAAAATAGATAAAATCTCCCACTGGATTCAAAAACATATTCACTTACCTTGACATTGGGCTTCTTAATGGAAACACCTCTGTACCAACCTGAAACCAGATACAGCACATTGTATTAATGTGACATTGCTGCCTTTACACAAAAGCAAACTGACTAAAACTCTGCAGTTACTGAGATCATCTCAAAAACCAGTCGCACCTCAGAGACCAATTTTTTAAAAATTATTATTATTATTTTGCTCTGCAATGATGACAAGCACTGAACAACCTGGAATGTTCTTTCTTTCCACCAGGAATAAAAGCAGCTTAGTATTCTTAGTTATTGTATTAATAACCATTGGCCACTGTGGCAAAGATCCATTCAGCACTCAGGCAAGAATCTGTACTGAGCATTTCCCTTACACACTGGTACATGAGTCTCTTTGCAGCATAGATCTTAGCAAAATCCTCCATGCCTCAGAAACACGTTCTTTTAAATCCAGGAAAAGCCATTTCCATACATTTCTAACATGGTTTAAACAAACACAAATCCTTCACACGTGTCTGGTCTCACATTTGTCTGTGAGACTAGAGAACAGACTTTAGAATCTAATTTCACAAACCCAACTATTCTTCTTGTAGCCCCCATCAGTTAACAGCCTCAGACAGGACAATAATTGAGGGGTGAACCACAAGGCTGCAAAAGCTGCAAGATGAACAGAAGAACCCAATTACTCCTGCTTCACACAGGTGCAAGGAATGTCTCTCAGAGCAAGATTCATCAGGGAAAAAGGTGCTGAAAGTCTCATCCAGGTGAACCACTGGAGGAGCACTCTTCAGGGCTGAGCATGGAACACTCCTCAGCAGCATGGATGATGATGGGTGCTGGTTCTGGGGAGGAGGCCTGGCCATCCCTGGCCATCCGAAATTCCTGGGCAAAGCTGGCCAGGCCTAGCTACACCCAGAGAGCAAGTTCAACTGCCTGCACATCACTGCTACCTGCTGCAGCCAGTGTCAGACAGAACAACCCACACCTACGCCAAAACCAGTTTACAGAAAAATCCATCTCATTTTCACACCAACTTCCTATCTGTTTTTTTTCCCT